>NC_057806.1:439761958-440061958 GCF_018294505.1 Triticum aestivum | reverse complement strand
TAGGCCGCCGGAGTTCCTATAGATGTCGGAGTAGAGGACGGAGAGGGGGGCGGCGAGGTCGGGGCGGCGCGGGCAGCCGGCGAGGCGCGCGGTGGACAGCGAGGCCCTGCGGTGGCCGGAGTGAGGCAAGGTGGCCGCGGACGCGGTGGCCGGCGACGAGGCGCGGCTACTCCGGCCGGATGCCCGAGGTGGCGCGGCGTCGGAGGTCGCTAGAGCAACGAGCCGGCGATGAGGCACGGCGGTGCTGGGCGGTGCAAGGCGGCGCGGCGAGAGGAAACGGGCGGCGCGGACGAGAGGAAACGGGCAGCGGCAACCGCGGGCCGGGAGGGCCTCCCTCGGGCCTGCACGGGCCGGCGGCGGCGGGTGCAGGACAGGGACACGTGGCAGCGCGTCACTGGCCCTGGGCGGTGGCGCGGTATGTCCGGCTGGAAACGGACATGTCCGGTCGGCGGAGGAGCGGGTTTTGCTAGGTTAGGGGTGGATTTGATCCGGAATTTCGGGGGAGTGGCTATATTTATAGGTAGGAGGAGCTAGGAGGCTCCAAATTGAGCACGGTTTGCAGCCACGCGATCGTGATCGAACGCTCTAGATGATGGAATAGGTTTAGGTGGGTCTTGGGCCACTTTGGAGGGGTGTTGGGCTACAACACACACGAGGCCTTTTCGGTCCCTCGGTTAACCGTTGGAGTATCAAACGAAGTCCAAATGGCACGAAACTTGACAGGCGGTCTACCGGTAGTAAACCAAGGCCGCATGACAAGTCTCGGTCCAATCCTAAAATGTTTAACACCCACGCACAAAAAGAGGTAGAAAGGGACACCGGAGGACATAGGAGCGCCGGATTGCAAAACGGACAACGGGGAAAAAGCTCGGATGCATGAGACGAACATGTATGCAAATGAAATGCACATGATGACATGATATGACATGCATGATACGCAAGCAATGACAAGGCAACAACAACGAATAACTGGAGGACACCTTGCACATCGGTCTCGGGGCGTTACATATGTGTTGGTTGAATAGATGAATCTGGGATTGTGTGATGCATATCGTATAATCATACCCGCGGATACTTGAGGTGACATGGGAGTATCTAGGTGACATCAGGATTTTGGTTGATTTGTGTCTTAAGGTGTTATTATAGTATGAACTCTAGGGCTATTTGTGACACTTATAGGAATAGACAACGGATTGATTGGAAAGAATAACTTTGAGGTGGTTTCATACCCTACCATAATCTCTTCGTTTGTTCTCCACTATTAGTGACTTTGGAGTGACTCTTTGTTGCATGTTGAGGGATAGTTATGTGATCCAATTATGTTATTATTGTTGAGTGGACTTGCACTAGTGAAAGTATGAACCCCTAGGCCTTGTTTCAATGTATTGCAATACCGTTTACGCACACTTTTATTATTAGTTACCTTGTTGTTTTTATATTTTCAGATTACAAAAACCTATATCTACCATCCATATTGCTCTTGTATCACCATCTCTCCGCCTAACTAGTGCACCTATACAATTTACCATTGTATTGGGTGTGTTGGGGACACAAGAGACTCTTTGTTATTTGGTTGCAGGGTTGCTTGAGAGATACCATCTTCATCCTACGCCTCCTACGGATTGATAAACCTTAGGTCATCCACTTGAGGGAAATTTGCTACTGTCCTACAAACCTCTGCACTTGGAGGCCCAACAACGTCTACGACAAGAAGGTTGTGTAGTAGACATCAACCAACGATCGAATCTCAGGCAAGTAACATACCGATGACAAAGGGAACAACGTATGTTGTTATGCGGTTTGACCGGTAAAGACCTTCGTAGAATATGTGGGAGCCAATATGAGCATCCAGGTTCCGCTATTGGTTATTAAACGGAGACGTGTCTCGGTCATGTCTACATAGTTCTCGAACCCGTAGGGTCCGCACGCTTAACGTTCGGTGATGGTCGGTATTATGAGTTTATGTGATTTGATGTACCGAAGGTAGTTCGGAGTCCCGGATGAGATCGGGGACATGACGAGGAGTCTCGAAATGGTCGATACGTAAAGATTGATATATTGGACGACTATATTCGGACATCAGAAAGATTCCAAGTGATTCGGGTATTTTTCGAAGTACCGAGGAGTTACGGGAATACGGGAAGAAATATTGGGCTTCAATGGGCCAAGTGGTGGAAGAGAGGAGGCAGGGCGCGCGGCCCCCCTAGCCCAAACCGAATTGGACTAGGGGGCCGGCCCCCCTTTCCTCCTTTTCCTCCCTCTCCTTCCTTCTCCCCTTTCCCCTTCCTTACTAGGAGTAGGAAAGGGGAGTCCTACTCCTACTAGGAGGAGGAATCCTCTCCTGGCGCGCCTTACAGGGCCGGCCGGCCTCCCCCTTGCTCCTTTATATATGGGGGCAGGGGCACCTCTAGACACACAAATTGATCTGTTGATCTCTCCTAGCCATGTGTGGTGCCCCCCTCCACCATAATCCACCTCGATCATATCGGAGCAGTGCTTAGGTGAAGCCCTACGTCGGTAGCATCATCATCACCATCATCACGCCGTCGTGCTGACGAAACTCTCCCGTGAAGCTCTGCTAGATCGGAGTTCGTGGGACGTCATCGAGCTGAACATGTGCTGAACTCGAAGGTGTCGTGTGTTCGGTACTTGGATCGGTCGGATCGTGAAGACGTACGACTACATCAACCGCGTTGTGCTAACGCTTCCACATTCGGTCTACGAGGGTACGTAGACACACTCTCCCCTTTCGTTGCTATGCATCACCATGATCCTGTGTGTGCGTAGGAAATTTTTTGAAATTACTATATTCCCCAACAGATATATCATAGGTGCTTCCCAAACAGAAATTAAAGTTTATTCCTTTTTCAGCCATACTTTCACTTTCCATGGCTAGTCATATCCACGGGTGCCTTCCATACCAACACTTTCCAAGGAATTTATTATTTGACAACATAAAGTAAATTTATTTTTCATTTCAGGACTGGGCATCCCTAATACCTTTGCCTTACTCTTGTGCAATGACAAGTGAATAAACACTCATCGTGAGAATAACATATCTATCATGGAAATATATTAGCCACCCATGAGCGGTACGAGCACACAAAAGAGAAATTTATTTTTAAAATTAGAGATGGCACATACAAATTTTCTTAGAATGGCACAGAATACCGCATATAGGTAGGTATGGTGGACTCATATGGCAAAACTGGTTTAAAGGATTTTGGATGCACAAGTAGTGATCATACTTAGTGCAAAATGAAGGCTAGCAAAAGATTGAGAAGCGACCAACCAAGAAACGAAAAATCTCATAAGAAAGCATTAAGCATAATTAACAACGAGTAATGCACCACAAGTAGGATGTAATTTCATTGCATAACTATTGACTTTCGTGCTTGCATAGGGAATCACAAACTTTAACACCAATATTCTTACTAAAGCATAATTACTCATCAACATGACTCACATATCACATCATCATATCTCAAAACTATTACAAGGAATCAAGTTTATTTTGTCCAATGATCTTCATGAAAGTTTTTATTATATCCTCCTTGCATATCTATCGCTTTGGGACTAATTTTCATGTGTTGCTTTTGATAAGCTCAAACAAATATAAGTGAAGATTATGAGCATAATATTTCTTTCTCTCAAATTAATTTAAGTGAAGCAAGAGAGAATTTCTTAAAAAAAGTACTAAATCTCAAATAAATCTAAGTGAAGCATGAGAGCATTTCTTCAAAAATAACAAAGCAGACCGTGCTCAAAAAGATATAAGTGAAGCACTAGAGCAATTCCATAGCTCATACAGATTTAAGTGAAGCATAGAGAGCAATTCTAACAAGTCATGGCATAATTTTGGCTCTCTCTCAAATAGGTGTGTTCAGCAAGGATTAATGACTAAGAACACAAAGCAAAATAAGCAAAGACTCGTATCATACAAGACGCTCCAAGCAATACTCATAATATGTGACGAATAAAATATAGTTTCAAGTAAAATACTGATGGTTGTTAGAAGAAAGAGGGGATGCCACTCGGGGGCATCCCCAAGATTAGTTGCTTGATACTTCTTGAACATTATCTTGGGGTGCCATGGGCATCCCCAAGCTTAGCCTTTTGCTAATCTTTACTCCTTCATCCATCGTAAAGTCACCCAAAACATGAAAACTTCAATTACACAAAACTTAACAAAACCTTCGTGAGATCCGTTAGTATAAGAAAGCAAATCACTACTATAAGTACTGTTGCAAACCCATTCATATTTTATTTTTGCATTATATCTACTGTATTCCAATATTTCTATGGAAAAAACTCTTCAACGAAAACCATAGAATCATCAAAACAAGCACACAACGCAAAGAAAACAGAATCTGTCAAAAACAGAATAGTCTGTAGAAATCTGGAGATTTCGAATACTTATGTAACTCCAAAAATTATGAACAATTAGCAAAACGTGAGCAATTTGTATATTAGTCTTCTTCAAAAACAATCAGTATTTTATCGTGCTTCTGTTAAAAATGAAAATTATTTTTCTGGGTGCAAAAGTTTCTGTTTTTCAGCAAGATCAAATCAACTATCACCCAACATGATCCTAAAGGCTTTACTTGGCACAAACACTAATTGAAACACAAAAAACACAATCATAACAGTAGCATAATTGGGTATTTTATTGAAAACAGCAAGAAAACCAAAAAGCAAAAAGATACAAGTTGGTTTGCCTCCCAACGAGCGCTATTGTTTTATGCCCCTAGCTAGGCATAAGATTTCAATGATGCTCACATGAAAGATAGTGATTGAAACACGAAGAGAGCATGATGTACCATGTGAAAAACTAGTCTAAGTCTAACATACTTCCTATGCATAGGCATTTTATAAGCAAACAAGTTATGAAGGCACGCAAAAATTAGCATATGCAAGGAAGAAGAAAGAAGCAAAAGTGATCTCAACATAAGGAGAGGTAATTTAGTAACATGAAAATTTCTACCATAATATTTTCCTCTCTCATAATAATTATATGTGAGATCATATTCAAAATCAACAATATAGCTATCACAAATATTCCCTTCATGATCCACATGCATGCAAAGTTGACACTCTTCCAAAATAGCGGGATTATCATCAAATAAAGCCATGACCTCTCCAAGCCCACTTTTAACAAAAAAAATCATAAGAATGAGCATTCTCCAAATATGTGGGATTATTTTTAGCTAAAGTTTATACTCTTCCAAACTCACTTTCAAAATTATTGCAAATAACATAGTCATCATGAGGCTTAAATAAATTTTCAAGATCATAAGAAGAATCACCCCAATCATGATTATTGCAACAAATAGTGGTCATAGAAAAATTAGCATCCCCAAGCTTAGGGTTTTTCATATTATTAGCACAATTGACATTAACAGAATTTATAGTAAAATCATTGAAATCATTCTTTTCATTCAAGAAGCTATCATGAATCACTTTATAAATACCTTCTTTTAACACTTCATCACAATTTTCAGATTCATGAATCTCAAGCAAAACTAGATAATCTAGTGAACTCAATTCACTAGCAATGAGTTCATCATAATTGGATCTCTTGAAAATATTAGCAAGTTGATGAGGATCCATATCAATTGATTTTTAGCAAGTGAAGATTCAAGCAAATAGAAGACACATGGCAACACAAGCAAACATGAGATCTGACGAGAAAAAGGCGAACGAAAAAGAGGGCGAATAAAATGGCCATTTTTGTGAAGTGGGGGAGAGGAAAACGAGAGGCAAATGGCAAATAATGTAAATTGCAAGGAGATGAGATTTGCGATTAGGAACCTGGTAGATGTTGATGATGCCTCCCCAGTAATGATGCTAGAAATTCCTTTTGATGCTTGCTTGAACTACGTCGGTATTTCCCCAAAGAGGAAGGGATGATGCAGCACAGCAACGGTAGGTATTTCCATTAGTGATGAGACCAAGGTTATCGAACCAGTAGGAGAACCACGCAACACTATGTGAGTGGCACCTGCACACAAATAACAAATACTCACAACCCGACATATTAAAGGGGTTGTCAATCCCTTTCGGGCAACGGCGCCAGAAATTGGCAAGTGGACGTGATAAAAATATGATAGATGGGATAAATAGATCTCGAATAAAATAAAGTGCAGAAAGGTATTTTTGTATTTTTTTGGTTTAATAGATCTGAAAATAAAAGCAAATAGAAATAGATCGCAAAGGCAAATTTAATAAAGAAGAGACCCGGGAGCCGTAGGTTTCACTAGTGGCTTCTCTCGAGAGAGAAATAGCAAACGGTGGGTAAACGAATTACTGTTGGGCAATTGATAGAACTTCAAATAATCATGACGATATCCATGCAATGATAATTATATAGGCATCACGTCCAATATTAGTATACCGACTCCTGCCTACATCTACTATTATTACTCCACACATCGACCGCTATCCAGCATGCATCTAGTGTATTAAGTTCATGGAGAAACGGAGTAATGTAATAAGAACTAAGAACGATGACATTATGTAGACAAGATCTATTTATGTAGAAATAGACCCCATCTTGTTATCCTTAATGGCAACGATACACATACATGTTGGTTCCCCTTCTGTCACTGAGATCAAGCACCGTAAGATCGAACCCATCACAAAGCACCTCTTCCCATTGCAAGATAAATAGATCAAGTTGGCCAAACAAAACTCAAATATCAAAGAAGAAATACGAGTCTATAAGCAATCATGCATATAAGATATCAAAGAAGACTCAAATAACTTTCATGGATAAAAATAAAGATCTGATCATAAACTCAAAGTTCATCGGATCCCAACAAACACACCGCAAAAAAGAGTTACATCATATGGATCTCCAAGAGACCATTGTATTGAGAATCAAAAGAGAGAGAGGAAGCCATCTAGCTACTAACTACGGACCCGTAGGTCTACAAAGAACTACTCACGCATCATCGGAGAGGCACCAATGGACATGATGAACCCCTCTGTGATGGTGTCTAGATTGGATCTGGTGGTTCTGGAACTTGCGGTGGCTAGAATTGATTTTCGTCAACTCCCCTAGGGTTTCTGGAATATTGGCGTATTTATAAAGCAAAAAAGCAGTTCGGGAGGCCACAGAGGTGGGCACAACCCACCAGGGCGCACCATGCTCCCTCTTCGGTACTTCTTTGGCCCACTGGATGTCTTCTGGTCCAAAAAAATCCACAAAAAGTTTCGCTACGTTTGGACTCCTTTTGATATTGATTTCCCGCGATGTAAAAAAAACATGCAGAAAACAGCAACTGGCACTTGGCACTATGTCAATAGGTTAGTACCCAAAAAATGATATAAAATGACTATAAAATGATTGCAAAACATCCAAGAATGATAATATAATAGCATGGAACAATAAAAAATTATAGATACGTTGGAGACGTATTAGGCCCACAAGTGAGTGACTCAGGGGAGTCATTGGCTTAGTGTTAACTATCGTTTAGCTAGAGTTAAGCCACCGACGAAGACTAGACGTGGCGGAGGTGCTCGGAAACCCTCCTTCGGCGAACAAAAGAATGGTGGAGGGGCTCTATTGATGGAAATATGCCCTAGAGGCAATAATAAATTTTTTATTATTATATTTCCTAAATCATGATAAAAGTTTATTCTTCATACTAGAACTGTATTGATCGGAAACTTAAATACACGTGTGAATACATAAACGAATATTGTGTCCCTAGTAAGCCACTACTAGACTAGCTCGTTGGTCAAACATGGTTAAGGTTTCCTAACCATGGACATGTGTTGTCATTTGATAATGGGATCACATCATTAGGAGAATGATGTGATGGACAAGACCCATGTGTTATATTAGCATATTGATCGTTCAGTTTATTGCTATTGCTTTCTTCATGTCAAATACATATTCCTTCGATTATGAGATTATGCAACTCCCGGATACCGGAGGAATACCTTGTGTGCTATCAAACGTCACAACGTAACTGGGTGATTATAAAGATGCTCGACGGGTATCTCCGAAGGTGTTTGTTGAGTTCACATAGATTGAGATTAGGATTTGTCAATCCAAGTATCGGAGTGATATCTCTATGCCCTCTCGATAATACACATTGAGGGAGTCCTGGATTAGGGGGTCTCCGGACAGCCGTACTATATCCTTTGGTCGGACTGTTGGACCTTGAAGACACAATATTGAAGACTTCGTCCCGTATCCGGATGGGACTCTACTTGGCGTGGAAGGCAAGCTAGGCAATACGGATATGTATATCTCCTCCTTTGTAACCGACCTTGTGTAACCCTAGCCCCCTCCGGTGTCTATATAAACCGGGGGGTTTTAGTCCATAGGACAACATACAATCATACCATAGGCTAGCTTCTAGGGTTTAGCCTCTCCGATCTCGTGGTAGATCAACTCTTGTACTACTCATATTATCAAGAATAAACAAGCAGGACGTAGGGTTTTACCTCCATCAAGAGGGCCTGAACCTGGGTAAAACATCGTGTCTCCTGCCTCCTTTTACCATCCACCTTAGACGCATAGTTCGGGACCCCCTACCCGAGATCCGCCGGTTTTGACACCGACATTGGTGCTTTCATTGAGAGTTCCACCGTGCCGTCACTATAAGGAAGGATACCTCGTCTCGTTGTTAAAAACAACATTACCGCCGGAGGAGCCCTGGCTGTCGGCCAAACTCTCCGGCTAGGCAGTTTCATCATGACCGCCTGTTCGGCTGCTGCACCGACGATGACTTCTCGGGTCATCAAAAACAGCCTCCACGTCGGCTCGGAATTCGCCGAGCAGATGGATCCAATGGAGCTCTCTTCCCTAAACAAGCTCTTGGATCGCATCGCTTCCTTGGGAGTCACTACGGACTATGATCGGATTGGGCTTAAACCCGATCAAAGGGAGATTAACTCTCCACCGGTCACCCATCATGTTGTGGTGGTGGAGGAACAATGCGGCGATTCTTCCTCTATCTTGAGGACTAACTATGTCCGGATTCCTGAGCTCTCCCAGCCGGATACCCATTCACGGGAGGACATCACCCAACCCCTGAACCTAGAGTCAGGCAGCGGGCCAGACTTATCGGGCAACACTCTGGAATCCGATCTTCCAAGATTGGAAACTCCTCGTCCCCTGGGTCTCAGATCGGGTATGGGTTCAGACTCAAATCCACCCACCCACCTAGACATAAACGATCTTTCCCACATCAGGCAAGAGCCCCATGAAATAGTACATCATTATTGGGCCAGATTCCTCCTTGTGATGAACAAGGTTAAGGACTGCCGTGAGGAAGACGCAGTCTCATTCTTCTGCAATGATTGCATGGACAAGGGAATCCTTAACGCCTTGAGTCGCCGTGACATATCACGCTTCGCTGACTTGGCGTCCATAGTACGAAAGTACTGTGCGATGGAAAGCGCCTGGAAAACCGAAACGAATTTTTGGGATAATCCGGCCCAGAATATACACCCGGTCCGAAGTAAAAGGGTGCACTATCATAAGACACCCGAGTTAGTTACAAAGAAACAAAAACCCTCTACAGGGCATGGAACCGTATTGGAGGGATGGCTTAACGGACCCTGCAAAATTCATAGTACAACGGATACCATACCAACACACAACCTTAGAGCATGTTGGATACTCCGGCAGGTGGCCAAAAGTGGTGAGGATCTTCTCATCCCAAATGCCACAGAGCACCATCCTGTGGATAACAATACGGTATTAACAGTCTTTGAAACCTTCGCATCAAATAATAGGCGCAAGCGAACACTCCGCAGCCTCGCCAAAATCTGCCATGTGGCAGCAATAAATCCATGGAGTGACACGGCTATTACCTTCAACGCCAGTGACGAACCTAAACTCCGAACAGCCCGAGCACTAGCTGCACTGGTCCTCAGTCCAATTGTGGACGGCTTTCGACTCACCAAAGTACTCATGGTCGGCGGCAGTGGATTGAACCTCATCTATGAGGAAACCCTTCAAAAAATGGAAATAGACTAGAACCGCACTGAGCAAAGCAGCACAACCTTCAGAGGAATCATCCCCAGTCGGGAAGCACGCTGTGCTGGGAAAATCACACTAGATGTGGTATTCGGCACGCAGGAGAACTTTAGGTCTGAAGAAATTACATTCCAAGTGGCCCCGTTCAGTAGTGGATACCATGCCCTTTTTGGACGGGAGGCGTTCACGATCTTCCAAGCCATACCCCTATATGGTTACATGAAGCTCCAAATGTCTGGGCCCAACGGAATCCTCACTCTCGCTAGTGATCCGGACACAGCACTCCGCGCCAAAAACAAAACAGCCGCATTGGCCCTCAAGGCATTATCCGAAGCCCTTTCGGCCGAGGAATTAACTGCGCTACGCTCCACAGTGGACAGGGACGACGTGATTCTTGACAAAAGATCCAAGTCCGCCTCTTTTAAACCAGCGGATGAAATAGTCAAATTCCAAGTTCACCCAACGGACCCTACAAAAACAGCCTCCATCGAGGCACAGTTAAACCCCGCCGTGGACGCTGCACTACGAGAGTTCCTGCGCAAAAATTGGGACATATTCTCCTGGCACCCCTCAGACATGCCAGGAATCCCACACAGGCTGGCCGAGCATAGCCTCAATATTCTAAAGGGATTCAAGCCGGTCAAGCAGACTCTTCAGCGTTTCTCTGAACCTAAGAGACAAGCTATGGGAGAGGAACTAGCCAAATTATTGGAGGCCGGGTTCATTAGAGAAATAAAACACCCGGACTAGCTAGCAAACCCGGTGATGGTACCAAAGAAGGACAAATCCTGGCGCCTATGTGTCGATTTCAAGGACCTCAACAAGGCCTGCCCAAAGGATCCCTTCCCCTCCCCCGCATTGATCAAATTATCGATGCTACCGTAGGACATGAGTCATTGTGTTTCCTCGATGCATACTCCGGCTACCACCAAACCAAGATGGCGGAGTCCGACCAAGCCGCAACGGCATTTATCACACCATACGGCCCCTTCTGTTTCAACACAATGCCTTTTGGGCTCAAAAACGCCGGCGCAAAATATCAGCGCATGATTCAGACATGTCTAGAGAAACAGATCGGCAAAACAGTAGAGGCATACGTAGATGATGTGGTCATTAAAACCAAACACGTCGACTCTCTAATAGACGACTTGAGGCTCACATTCGACAACCTCCGAACATACGACATCAAGCTCAATCCGGAAAAATGCATTTTTTGCGTACCAGCCGGAAAGCTCCTGGGCGTCATTGTCTCCAGTAGAGGAATTGAAGCTAATCCAGCCAAAATCCGAGCTCTGTCACAGTTGGCTATCCCAACGGACCTCAAACAAATCCAGAAATTAACTGGATGTGTGGCGGCTCTAAGCCGCTTTATCTCCCGCTTAGGAGAAAAGGCATTACCCCTTTATCGCCTCCTTCGGCGGACCGAACACTTCAAGTGGACGGATGCTGCCATAGCCGGATTGCAAGAAATAAAGGCCATACTGGCAACCAACCCAATCCTAGCCGCACCAAACATTGGCGAACCAATGTTGTTATACATTGCGGCAACTCATCAGGTTGTAAGCGCAGTGCTCGTCGTTGAACGAGAAGCGGATGGACATAAATTCCCCCTTTAAAAGCCGGTATATTATGTATCCACTGTCCTCACTCCATGCAAATCACGGTACCCACATTATCAAAAGATAGCCTATGCAGTATTCATGGCATCCTGGAAGCTGCGACGCTACTTTCAAGAGTGTTCGATTACAGTAGCCTCGGAAGTGCCACTCAATGATATTATAAACAACCGCAACGCAACGGGCCGGATTGCCAAATGGGCCATTGAGCTCCTCCCATTCAACATAACATACAAACCTCGGTGAGCCATTAAATCGCAAGTATTGGTCGACTTTGTCACCGAATGGACGGAAGCTGAACTCCCTAAAGAGTACGACGCATACTCCGATTGGATCATGCACTTCGAGGGCTCCAAAATGCTGGCTGGTTTGGGGGCTGGCGTCGTCCTGACGTCCCCAACCGGAGATACAGTTCAATACGTACTGCAGATACTGTATACAGACTCCAACAATGCAGCCGAATACGAAGCCCTGTTACATGGCCTTTGGATGGCAGTTTCCATGGGCATTCAACGCCTGGAGGTGCGTGGGGATTCGAACCTCGCAATATCCCAAATAAATGGAGACTTCGATGCCAAGGATCCGAAGATGGCGGCCTATCGAAATGTCGTCCTAAAGATGTCAGCTCAGTTCGAGGGGCTCGAATTTCACCATGTGGCTCGGGAAAACAATCAGGCGGCGGATATGCTCGCCCGCATCGGCGCAAAACGCGATGCGGTCCCCCCCCCAACATCTTTTTGGAAAGGTTGTTTAAGCCATCCGTAGTATGGGAAGGGGACACCGGTAACATTAGTCCAGACCCGGCCAAAATGCCCGATACCGAACACTCTGACACAATCGGAGGCTCTGCCACAGAAATAATGGCCATCATCGCCCCGTGGACAAAACCATTCCTAGCCTACCTAACTAGGCAGGAACTTCCCGAGGGCCAAAATGAGGCACGCTGCATAGTGCGGCGATCTAAAGCCTACAGAGTCCACGAGGGAGAACTGTATAAAAAGAGCACTACTGGAGTCCTTCAAAGGTGCATCTCCAAAGAGGAAGGGTGGAAACTTTTGGAAGAAATTCACGCCGGACTCGGCGGCCACCACGCCGCAGCCCGGGCCCTTGTAAGCAAGGCCTTCTGTACAGGTTTTTATTGGCCGACGGCCCGGGCAGACACACAGGACTTGGTCCAACGCTACGCCGGTTGCCAGCTTTTTGCAAACCAAAGCCACATGCCACCCACCACCCTCCAAACAATCCCCATTACCTGGCCCTTCGCGGTCTGGGGGCTTGACATGGTTGGACCCCTTAAAGGGGGGGCCCATAATAAAAAATACTTACTGGTCATGGTGGATAAATTCACCAAATGGATAGAAGCCAAACCTATTAAAACGACCAAATCTGGACCGGTGATAGACTTCATATCCGGGGTTGTACATCGTTATGGCGTCCCCGCCAGCATCATCACTGACAATGGCACGAACTTCATGGCCGATGAGGTAAAACTCTGGTGCAGCAACATGGGCATCAAGCTCGATTATGCTTCTGTCTATCACCCACAAACCAATGGCCAAGTTGAGCAAGCAAATGGTCTTATCATGAGCGGCATCAAACCTAGAGTAGTGCGGTCCTTAAAGGAGTCTAACACACATTGGGTAGAGGAGCTCGACTCAGTACTCAGGGGGCTGCGAAACACGCCGAATCGTACTACCGGATATAGACCCTTCTTTATGGTGTACGGCGCAGAGGCAGTTCTGCCCTGCGACATAATTCATGACTCACCAAGAGTGCGCATGTACGAAGAAAGAGAAGCCAAGCTCAATCGGCAGGACAGTCTGGACACCCTGGAGGAGGAGCGCGACATGGCAAAAGCCCGTTTCGCATTCTATCAGCAACAGGCTCACAGATACCAAAGCAGAGAAGTACGGGCCAAACTTATAACGTTGGCGAGTTAGTTCTACGCCTGCCGGAGAAGAAAAAGACCAAACTCGAGCCCAAATGGGAAGGTCCCTTCATTATTGACCAAGTTCTGACTGGTGGAGCGTACCGACTGTGGGATGCATCGAATAATCGACTTGAGCCGAACCCATGGAACGCAGCCAGATTCCGAAGATTCTACGCCTAGCGCCGGACTCCATGTTCGTCTCTTTCCTTTGTCCATTTTTTGCATATACATTATCTGTCCTTTTTTCTCTTTTTTTCTTTTATTCTTTCTCCAGACCTTCAAGGGCCAACTTGTGCCTTGCTTGCATACTATTGACGCACTAACCGTGCTCATTATACCTGGGGGCTTCTTACACAGAAGCTTAATTATTTATCTGGGCTTCATGCCCCGCACATATGTTATTCTTCCGCATGTACCTTTTCTTCGCCATTATATGCATCGATATGACTTAGTTTTGGCCAAGCTGGGTTGCCTGGCTCTTGTATTTATGCCCTATGTTCCCATTAATTCGGCTAGGGCATAAGGGGAGCACCTCTGCGATTGTTACTGCCGGGTCAGCCGGATGTGTACCTCAGACTGGGTGAAGCCGAAAGCTAGCATTCTTAAGGGAATATTTGGTCAGCGAAAAAAGATGATTTTTTATTTTCCATATGTGCCCCCAGAGGTTTTTTACCTGCGTTTCCTCTCGCAGTCCGGACATGCACTTTAGGGCATGCGTACCCAGGGAAAGGAACTCTTAACGGAACTATTCTCCCTCGAAGATGTTTCTTACTACCCATGTAATATAACATAACTAGTTGGGCACTTGTCTGTTCAAGCACTAATGACCCCTATGCATGGTCTCCACGCATACCCCGGTTCTTATATAACTGAGCGAGTATTCGGATACACTCCGGACTATCGGGTCCCAAGGTTGAAGCGAAAAGGTCCGCCATGACAAATGATTTACAATCCGGCTAGAAGGCATTATACATGTCACTTTAATTACATAGTCATGTAGACTGACTAAATTCCTCTTCTATACCATCCAACAGGCGGTCTAGCCTACAATCCTTTTGGGAATACTTTGCGGCTAATTCTACTTGCCCATAGACTAAGCTAATGGGGGTCACTTTCCCATCGGGCCCCACAGGTCCGACCTCGGCCATGTGGTTTGGGTCAGCCTTGGTATACCGCGTCTTCACCATGGCCCAGGCTTCCCTGGCACCTTGACGGCAGGCAGATATCTTCCATAATCGGAAGCACCGCCGTGCTCCCTTGAGCTTCTCCGCAAGCTCTCCAATGCCTTCTGGCAGGGAGACAGATGGCCACAAGGCCTGGGCGATACCTTGCATCACCTGCCGAACTTGTTCGTGCAGTTGTGAGAGCTCGGATAGAAGATCACCCACGGACCCGGGCATCTCCTCCACGGGACGACCCGTCAGCATACGTGCAGACATAACTCTGTTAGCCGGCTTCTCCGCCGACCCCTTGTTTTAAGGGTCCGTTCAAGCACTTACTAAAAATGTCGCGTCGAAGCCGCTTATTCTCCTTCTCAGAGTCCGCAAGCTGGGCTCGAACATCTTTCAGTTCCACGCTCAGCTTGGTATTAGTGTCTTGGAGATTGTTTTTCTCTCACCTGACCTCAGTCAGCACGCGTTCGCCAGCTTTTAACTGTCGTACGACATGCTAGTCCTCCGGATTCTCTCTGGATTCATCTGCAACATCTATTGTTAGATCTGCAGCCACGCCGCACGCTATATGGTACCTATCATTCTTTGAAAGAAATGTTACCAGCAGGGGACTTTTTAGGTTCCTTCAATGCGGCAACAGCGGCCCGAAGTTGGGTCTTACATTCCTCCAGCTCCTGTGACACTCGAGTATTCTTCTCTGTAAGAACCTACACAATAAGATGATCCTTAAATCAGTTCTGCTAACTGTTTCAAGTCTCAAGGGCTACTGATACATATAATCGCCAGATTTTCTTACCCGCGCATCCTTTACATACTGGTCTGTGGCTCTGGCTAGACCATTTTGAGTAGCACAAAGGTACGCCTCTCCAGAATTGAAGGCATCAAATGCCTCTGGTGAGAAGCAAGCGTCGCGGAGTACGGCCCGGCGACGCCTATGATTCATGGCGCTCTCCACTTCTGAATTTGTAGCGGATAGTCTATCTGCATCCTCTGTAGAGGGAGTATCCGGTGTTCGCCCCATGTCGGCTTCCGCCTGTATGTCCGGTCCTGGAGCCCGACTGGTGGAAGCGTGATCGGCAGCATCACCGGACATATTCCGGCGAGCGTTTTTTCTGTTAAAGAAACATGGACGTCATTAAATTTCGATAAAGACAACAACCACAGAGCGGGGTTTCTGTCATACCTCTGCGCCGGCGTCTCCGTCCTAACCACCTTCCTTTTTGGCCTGCCCGGCCTCGGTGCCTCTTGTTGGCGGGTTGCTGCGGGTTCGGCATGGCGTCCCGAATGCCTTCCCTGTAAAACACCATATGTATATGGTAGGTGAAGCGTCTAAAAGGGGATCCTAGTTTTTGGAGTTGGGATTTTTGGTTTTTCTTACGTGCGACGCAGGAAGCAGTCCGGGATAGTCGGCCGTAATGGCCACCATGGCGTCATCACAGCTTAATTGATAGAACCGCCGGTCTATCAGCTCCACGAATATGTCCGGATCTTCTTCAAGTCCGGGACTGAGGGCCCGGTCAGGGTCCTCTGGTTGTGGAGATGGGCTGCTGACCTCCCTTATGGCTTTTCGTAGTTCCTGCTGCAAAATGGCAAGGTGAGTACCTACGACAAAGAATGCGGGAAGAATGGGAGTAAGGAGATATAACTCACCCAGCTTGGAGGGTTGTACATGGAGAATCCATCCCGTGGCTTGATGCGGATGAACTCCTCATCTTCTCCCTTGAACAATTCGGACAGAATTTTTGCTAAAGCGGCAGCGTTGTCCGGACCCTTACACCCGTAACGGGTGGCGTCATCTTCCCCATTAAAACACCACAGGGGGTGCCCTCGATATTGAAGTGGTTGCACTCCCCGCATTATGCATATTGACATAACCTCGATTACTGTCAATCCTGCTTAAGCCAGCGCTTTAATCCGGTTCATCAGGTAAAGGACTTCTCCGTTGTCTTCCTCCTGGGGGCTCCGTGGGCGCCAACTTCGACGTTTCTTCAGAGGAGCATTGTTGAACTCAGGAAGACCCCGCCGAACAAGATCCGGAAGGGGGACGTCCTGCATATAAAACCATTCTGAAGGCCAGTCTTCGGACATCTTCTTCGGAGTACCGGACAGGTATCCGGTTTCAGCGATGCGCCATATTTCGGCTCCGCCCACTTGATAAAGTGACCCCTTCTGTGTGCGAGGGACGAGGCAAAATAGCCTTTTCCACAGCTCAAAATGAGCCTCGCAGCCCAGGAATAACTCGCAGAGGGCAACATAGCCGGTGATGTGTAGTATGGAAGCAGGGGTGAAATTATGCAGTTGGAGGCCGTAAAACTCCAGGAGCCCGCGGAGGAACAGATGAATTGGAAATCCGAGTCCCCTTAATAAGTAAGTAACAAGGCATACCCGCTCCCCCGTAGAGGGACTGGGGAAGCTCTCCGCTTGCTCCCCGCCATTGTAGGTTGCGAGCCCGGCTCGGACGGGAACCATATACGCTGGAGGGAAAAATCCCTTAGTCTGCAGTTCGACTAATCGACTATGTGGGGCAGAACACCTCTCCCAATCACCGGGCTTGGGGCTACGGGGGCGGGAGGAGGAGCTGCGGTTGTCGGCCATGCTGGAGTAGATTTTTCCGATGCGTGCTCCGATGGATTCTCGCTGGGGGAGGATGATATGGATTGGATCTGAGAATCCCCATCCCTTTAATAGTCAATTTATTTATCTGGCTAGGGGGCAAATGTAAAAATGCCTTGGCTCCTCATATTCATTTGACGCATGGAAGATAGCCCTTATTGGGCGCAGAAGCCAAGAGGTTCAACATTTATGGGGCCGGACACTGCTTAACAAACATTCGAAATTTGGAGAAGAAACCGCCTTGCAATGCTGAAGACAATCTGCGCGCCGGACTCATCGTCATTGAAGCCGGGTTCGGGGGCTACTGAGGGAGTCCTGGATTAGGGGGTTTCCGGACAGCCGGACTATATCCTTTGGCCGGACTGTTGGACCATGAAGACACAAGATTGAAGACTTCATCCCGTATCCGGATGGGACTCTACTTGGCGTGGAAGGCAAGCTAGGCAATACGGATATGTATATCTCCTCCTTTGTAACCGACCTTGTGTAACCCTAGCCCCCTCCGATGTCTATATAAACCGGGGGGAGGGGGGTTTAGTCCGTAGGACAACATACAATCATACCATAGGCTAGCTTCTAGGGTTTAGCCTCTGCGATCTCGTGGTAGATCAACTCTTGTACTACTCATATTATCAAGAATAAACAAGTAGGCATAGGGTTTTACCTCCATCAAGAGGGCCCGAACCTGGGTAAAACATCGTGACCCCTGCCTCCTGTTACCATCCGCCTTAGACGCACAGTTCGGGACCCCCTACCCGAGATCCGCCGGTTTTGACACCGACACACATCATAAGTAGCCCTGCAAGCAAAGTGACTAATGAGTTAGTTACAAGATGATCTATTACAAAAGAAGTAAAGAGACTTTCCGGTAACGAGCTTGAACTAGGTATGAAGATACCGACGATCGAATCTCGGGCAAGTAACATACCGACGGACAAAGGGAATTACGTATGTTGTCATAAGGTTCGACCGATAAAGATCTTCGTAGAACATGTATGAGCCCATATGGGCATCCAGGTTCTGCTATTGGTTATTGACCGAAGAGGTGTCTCGGTCATGTCTACATAGTTCTCGAACCCGTAGGGTCCTCACGCTTAACGTTCGTAGATGATATAGTGTTATATGAGTTATATGATTTGGTGACCGAATGTTGTTCGGAGTCCCGGATGAGATCACGGACATGACAAGGAGTCTCGAAATGGCCGAGAGGTAAAGATTGATATATAGGACGATGGTATTCAGACACCATAAGGGTTTTGGGATGCACCGGGTAGCCATCGTGTCACTAGAAGGGGTTTCAGACACCCCCGGTGAGTGTATGGGCCTAATGGTCCAAGGGGGGCAGACCGGCCCATGGTGCGCCTGTTGGGGAACGTTGCAGAAAACAAAAAATTTCCTACACGTTTCACCAAGATCATCTAGGAGTTCATCTAGCAACGAGTGATTAGATGCATCTACATACCTTTGTAGATCGCGCACGGAAGCGTTCAAAAGAACGATGATGATGTAGTCGTACTCGACGTGATCCAAATCACCGATGACCAGTGCCGAACGGACGGCACCTCCACGTTCAACACACGTACGGGACGGGAGACGTCTCCTCCTTCTTGATCCAGCAAGGGGGGAGGAGAGGTTGACGAAGATCCAGCAGCACGACGGCGTGGTGGTGGATGCAGGGCGTCACAGCAGCAGGGCTTCGCCGACACTATGAGGGAGAGACGTAACGGGGGGGGATGGAGGCGCCAGGGGCTGGTGTGTAATCCCTCCTCTCCCCCCCACTATATATAGGGGTGCCAAGGGGGGGCGCCGGCCCTAGTAGATGAGATCTACTAGGGGGGGCGGCGGCCAAGGGAGGTTTCCCTCCCCCCCAAGGCACCTAGGGGTGCCTTCCACCACATGGACTCTTCCATGGTGGAAACTCTAGGCGCATGGGCCTATAGGGGCTGGTGCCCTTGGCCCATCTAGGCCAAGGCGCACCCCCTACAGCCCATGTGGCCCCCCGGGACAGGTGGCCCCACCCGGTGGACCCCCGGGACCCTTCCGGTGGTCCCGGTACAATACCGATAACCCCGAAACTTGTCCCGATGCCCGAAATAGCACTTCCTATATATAATTCTTTACCTCCGTACCATTCCGGAACTCCTCGTGACGTCCGGGATCTCATCCGGGACTCCGAACAACATTCGGGTTTCTGCATATACATATCTTCATAACCCTAGCGTCGCCGAACCTTAAGTGTGTAGACCCTACGGGTTCGGGAGACAAGCAGACATGACCGAGACGACTCTCCGGTCAATAACCAACAGCGGGATCTGGATACCCATGTTGGCTCCCACATGCTCCACGATGATCTCATCGGATGAACCACGATGTCGAGGATTCAATCAATCCCGTACACTATTCCCTTTGTCTATCGATATGTTACTTGCCCGAGATTCGATCGTCGGTATCCCAATACCTCGTTCAATCTCGTTACCGGCAAGTCACTTTACTCGTACCGTAATGCATGATCCCGTGACCAGACACTTGGTCACTCTGAGCTCATTATGATGATGCATTACCGATGGGCGCAGTGATACCTCTCCGTCATACGGAGTGACAAATCCCAGTCTTGATCCATGTCACCCAACAGACACTTTCGGAGATACCCGTAGTCTACCTTTATAGTCACCCAGTTACGTTGTGACGTTTGGCATACCCAAAGCACTCCTACGGTATCCGGGAGTCACACGATCTCATGGTCTAAGGAAAAGATACTTTGACATTGGAAAACTCTAGCAAACGAACTATACGATCTTGTGCTATGTTTAGGATTGGGTCTTGTCCATCACATCATTCTCCCAATGATGTGATCTCGTTATCAATGACATCCAGTGTCCATAGTCACGAAACCATGACTATCTGTTGATCAACGAGCTAGTCAACTAGAGGCTCACTAGGGACATGTTGGTGTCTATTATTCACACATGTATTACGATTTCCGGATAACACAATTATAGCATGAATAAAGACAATTATCATGAACAAGGAAATATAATAATAATGCTTTTATTATTGCCTCTAGGGCATATTTCCAACAGTCTCCCACTTGCACTAGAGTCAATAATCTAGTTACATTGTGATGAATCGAACACCCATGGAATTCTGGTGTTGATCATGTTTTGCTCTAGGGAGAGGTTTAGTCAACGGATCTGCTATATTCAGGTCCGTATGTACTTTACAAATCTCTATGTCTCCATCTTGAACATTTTCACGAATGGATTTGAAGCGACGCTTGATGTGCCTTGTCTTCTTGTGAAACCTGGGCTCCTTGGCAAGTGCAATAGCTCCAGTGTTGTCACAGAAGAGCTTGATCGGCCCCGACGCATTGGGTATGACTCCTGGGTCGGTGATGAACTCCTTCACCCATATTGCTTCATGTGCTGCCTCCGAGGCTGCCATGTACTCCGCTTCACATGTAGATCCTGCCACGACGCTTTGCTTGCAACTGCACCAGCTTACTGCCCCACCATTCAAAATATACACGTATCCGGTTTGTGACTTAGAGTCATCTAGATCTTTGTCGAAGCTAGCGTCGACGTAACCCTTTACGACGAGCTCTTCGTCACCTCGATAAACGAGAAACATTTCCTTAGTCCTTTTCAGGTACTTCAGGATATTCTTGACCGCTGTCCAGTGTTCCTTGCCGGGATTACTTTGGTACCTTCCTACTAAACTGACGGCAAGGTTAACATCAGGTCTGGTACACAGCATGGCATACATAATAGAACCTATGGCTGAGGCATAGGGGATGACGCTCATCTCTTCTATATCTTCTGCCGTGGTCGGACATTGAGCTGAGCTCAATTTCATACCTTGTAACACAGGCAAGAACCCCTTCTTGGATTGATCCATATTGAACTTCTTCAATATCTTATCAAGGTATGTGCTTTGTGAAAGACCTATGAGGCGTCTCGATCTATCTCTATAGATTTTGATGCCTAATATATAAGCAGCTTCTCCAAGGTCCTTCATTGAAAAACTTTTATTCAAGTAGGCCTTGATGCTGTCCAAGAGTTCTATATCATTTCCCATCAAAAGTATGTCATCTACATATAATATGAGAAATGCTACAGAGCTCCCACTCACTTTCTTGTAAACGCAGGCTTCTCCATAAGTCTGTGTAAACCCAAACGCTTTGATCATCTCATCAAAGCGAATGTTCCAACTCCGAGATGCTTGCACCAGCCCATAAATCGAGCGTTGGAGCTTGCACACTTTGTCAGCATTCTTAGGATCGACAAAACCTTCCGGCTGCATCATATACAATTCTTCCTTAAGGAAACCATTAAGGAATGCCGTTTTGACGTCCATTTGCCATATTTCGTAATCATAGAATGCGGCAATTGCTAACATGATTCGGACGGACTTCAGCTTTGCTACCGGTGAGAAAGTCTCATCGTAGTCAACCCCTTGAACTTGTCGATAACCCTTAACGACAAGTCAAGCTTTATAGATGGTCACATTACCATCCGCATCTGTCTTCCTCTTAAAGATCCATTTATTTTCTATGGCTCGCCACTCAACGGGCAAGTCAGTCAAAGTCCATACTTTGTTTTCATACATGGATCCTATCTCGGATTTCATGGCTTCTAGCCATTTGTCGGAATCCGGGCCCGCCATTGCTTCTTCATAGTTCGAAGGTTCACCATTGTCTAATAGCATGATTTCCAAGACAGGGTTGCCGTACCACTCTGGTGCGGAACGTGTCCTTGTGGACCTTCGAATTTCAGTAGGGGCTTGATCAGAAGTATCTTGATCATTGTCATTAACTTCCTCTCTAGTCGGTGCAGGCACCTCAGGAACATTTTCTTGAGTTGCGCCATTTTCCGGTTCAAGAGGTAATACTTCATCAAGCTCAACTTTCCTCCCACTTACTTCTTTCGAGAGAAACTCTTTCTCCAGAAAGGACCCATTCTTGGCAACAAAGATCTTGCCTTCGGATCTGAGGTAGAAGGTGTACCCAATAGTTTCTTTTGGGTATCCTATGAAGACGCATTTTTCCGACTTGGGTTCGAGCTTTTCAGGTTGAAGTTTCTTGACATAAGCATCGCATCCCCAAACTTTTAGAAACGACAGCTTAGGTTTCTTCCCAAACCATAATTCATACGGTGTCGTCTCAACGGATTTCGACGGAGCCCTATTTAAAGTGAATGCGGCAGTCTCTAAAGCATAGCCCCAAAAGGATAGTGGTAAATAGGTAAGAGACATCATAGATCGCACCATATCTAATAGAGTGCGATTACGACGTTCGGACACACCATTACGCTGAGGTGTTCCAGGCGGCGTGAGTTGTGAAACTATTCCACATTTTCTTAAGTGTGTGCCAAACTCGTGACTCAAGTATTCTCCTCCACGATCTGATCGTAGAAACTTGATTTTCCTGTCACGTTGATTTTCAACCTCACTCTGAAATTCCTTGAACTTTTCAAAGGTTTCAGACTTGTGTTTCATTAAGTAGATATACCCATACCTACTTAAATCATCAGTGAGGGTGAGAACATAACGATAGCCACCGCGAGCCTCAACACTCATTGGACCGCACACATCAGTATGTATGATTTCCAATAAGTCGGTTGCTCGCTCCATTGTTCCTGAGAACGGAGTCTTGGTCATTTTACCCATAAGGCATGGTTCGCATGTGTCAAATGATTCATAATCAAGAGACTCTAAAAGTCCATCAGCATGGAGCTTCTTCATGCGTCTGACACCTATGTGACCAAGGCGGCAGTGCCACAGGTATGTGGGACTATCATTATCAACCTTACTTGTTTTGGTACTCACATTATGAACATGTGTAGCATCACATTCGAGATTCATAAAGAATAAACCATTCACCATAGGAGCATGACCATAAAACATATCTCTCATAAAAATGGAACAACCATTATTCTCAGATTTAAAAGAGTAGCCATCTCGAATTAAACGAGATCCCGATACAATGTTCATGCTCAAAGCTGGCACTAAATAACAATTATTAAGGTTTAAAACTAATCCCGAAGGGAGATGCAGAGGTAGCGTGCCGACGGCGATCACATTGACCTTGGAACCATTCCCGACGCGCATCGTCACCTCGTCCTTTGCCAGTTTCCGCTTATTCCGCAGCCCCTGCTTTGAGTTACAAATGTGAGCAACTGCACCGGTATCAAATACCCAGGAGCTACTACGGGCACTAGTAAGGTACACATCAATTACATGTATATCACATATACCTTTTGTTTTGCCGGCCTTCTTATCCGCTAAGTACTTAGGGCAGTTCCGCTTCCAGTGACCGCTTCCCTTGCAATAAAAGCACTCAGTCTCGGGCTTGGGTCCATTCTTTGGCTTCTTCCCGGCAGCTTGCTTGCCGGTCGCGGCAACCTCCTTGCCGTCCTTCTTGAAGTTCTTTTTACCCTTGCCTTTCTTGAACTTAGTGGTTTTATTGACCATCAACACTTGATGTTCTTTCCTGACTTCTACCTCTGCTGATTTCAGCATAGCAAATACTTCAGGAATGGTCTTTTCCATCCCCTGCATATTGAAGTTCATTACAAAGCTCTTGTAGCTTGGTGGAAGCGACTGGAGGATTCTGTCAATGACCGCATCATCCGGGAGATTAACTCCCAGCTGAGTCAAGCGGTTATGCAACCCAGACATAGTGAGTATGTGCTCACTGACAGAACTGTTTTCCTCCATCTTACAGCTGAAGAATTTGTCGGAGACTTCATATCTCTCGACCCGGGCATGAGCTTGGAAAACCATTTTCAGCTCTTCGAACATCTCATATGCTCCATGTCTCTCAAAACGCTTTTGGAGCCCCGGCTCTAGGCTGTAAAGCATGCCGCACTGAACGAGGGAGTAGTCATCGGAACGTGCCTGCCAAGCGTTCATAACATCTTGTTCTGCAGGGAGAACGGGTGCGTCACCAAGCGGTGCTTGTAGGACATAATCTTTCTTGGCAGCTATGAGGATGATCCTCAGGTTCCGGACCCAGTCCGTATAGTTGCTGCCATCGTCTTTCAGCTTGGTTCTCTCTAGGAACGCGTTGAAGTTGAGGACTACGTTGGCCATTTAATCTACAAGACATATTGTAAAATATTTAGACTAAGTTCATGATAATTGAGTTCAACTAATCAAATTATTAATGAACTCCCACTTAGATTAGACATCCCTCCAGTCATCTAAGTATTACATGATCCGAGTTTAACTAGACCGTGTCCGATCATCACGTGAGACGGACTAGTCAACGTCGGTGAACATCTTCATGTTGATCGTATCTTCTATACGACTCATGCTCGACCTTTCGGTCTTCTGTGTTCCGAGGCCATGTCTGTACATGCTAGGCTCGTCAAGTTAACCTAAGTGTTTGCATGTGTAAATCTGTCTTACACCCGTTGTATGTGAACGTCTGAATAAAACACCCGATCATCACGTGGTGTTTTGAAACAGCGAACTGTCGCAACGGTGCACAGTTAGGGGGAACACTTCTTGAATTTATTGTGAGGGATCATCTTATTTACTACCGTCGTTCTAAGTAAACAAGATGCAAAACATGATAAACATCACATGCAATCAAATAATAAACGTGACATGATATGGCCATTTTCACATAGCTCCTTTGATCTCCATCTTGGGGCTCCATGATCATCTTGTCACCGGCTTGACACCATGATCTCCATCATCATGATCTCCATCATCGTGTCTCCATGAAGTTGCTCGCCAACTATTACTTCTACTACTATGGCTAACGCGTTTAGCAATAAAGTAAAGTAATTTACATGTCGTTTCTTGATGACACGCAGGTCATATAAAAGAATAAAGACAACTCCTATGGCTCCTGCCGGTTGTCATACTCATCGACATGCAAGTCGTGATTCCTATTACAATAGCATGAACATCTCATACATCACATATAGATCATTCATCATTCATCACAACTTTGGCCATATCATATCACAAACCACTTGCTGCAAAAACAAGTTAGACGTCCTCTAATTGTTGTTGCAAGTTTTACGTGGCTGAATTAGGGTTCTAGCAAGAATGTTTTCTTACCTACGTTAAAGCCACAACATGATTTGTCAACTTCTATTTACCCTTCATAAGGACCCTGTTCATCGATTCCGCTCCAACTAAAGTAGGAGAGACAGACACCCGCCAGCCACCTTATGCAACTAGTGCATGTTAGTCGGTGGAACCGGTCTCACGTAAGCGTACGTGTAAGGTTGGTCCGGGCCGCTTCATCCCACAATACCGCTGAAGCAAGAAAGGACTAGTAACGGCAAGAAAGTTGACAAATCGACGCCCACAACAAATTGTGTTCTACTCGCGCAAGAAGAACTACGCATAGACCTAGCTCATGATGCCACTGTTGGGGAACGTTGCAGAAAACAAAAAATTTCCTACTCGTTTCACCAAGATCATCTAGGAGTTCATCTAGCAACGAGTGATTAGATGCATCTACATACCTTTGTAGATCGCGCACGGAAGCGTTCAAAAGAACGGTGATGATGTAGTCGTACTCGACGTGATCCAAATCACCGATGACCAGCGCCGAACGGACGGCACCTCCGCGTTCAACACACGTACGGGACGGGAGACATCTCCTCCTTCTTGATCCAGCAAGGGGGAAGGAGAGGTTGATGAAGATCCAGCAGCACGACGGCGTGGTGGTGGATGCAGGGCGTCACAGCAGCAGGGCTTCGCCGAGACTACGAGGGAGAGACGTAACGGGGGGAGATGGAGGCGCCAGGGGCTGGTGTGAAATCCCTCCTCTCCCCCCCACTATATATAGGGGTGCCAGGGGGGCGCCGGCCCTAGTAGATGAGATCTACTAGGGGGGGCGGCGGCCAAGGGGAGGTTTCCCTCCCCCCCAAGGCACCTAGGGGTGCCTTCCACCACATGGACTCTTCCATGGTGGAAACCCTAGGCGCATGGGCCTATAGGGGCTGGTGCCCTTGGCCCATCTAGGCCAAGGCGCACCCCCTACAGCCCATGTGCCCCCCCGGGACAGGTGGCCCCACCCGGTGGACCCCCGGGACCCTTCCGGTGGTCCCGGTACAATACCGATAACCCCGAAACTTGTCCCGATGCCCGAAATAGCACTTCCTATATATAATTCTTTACCTCCGGACCATTCCGGAACTCCTCGTGACGTCCGGGATCTCATCCGGGACTCCGAACAACATTCGGGTTTCTGCATATACATATCTTCATAACCCTAGCGTCACCGAACATTACGCTGAGGTGTTCCAGGCGGCGTGAGTTGTGAAACTATTCCACATTTTCTTAAGTGTGTGCCAAACTCGTGACTCAAGTATTCTCCTCCACGATCTAATCGTAGAAACTTGATTTTCCTGTCACGTTGATTTTCAACCTCACTCTGAAATTCCTTGAACTTTTCAAAGGTTTCAGACTTGTGTTTCATTAAGTAGATATACCCATACCTACTTAAATCATCAGTGAGGGTGAGAACATAACGGTAGCCACCGCGAGCCTCAACACTCATTGGACCGCACACATCAGTATGTATGATTTCCAATAAGTCGGTTGCTCACTCCATTGTTCCTGAGAACGGAGTCTTGGTCATTTTACCCATAAGGCATGGTTCGCATGTGTCAAATGATTCATAATCAAGAGACTCTAAAAGTCCATCAGCATGGAGCTTCTTCATGCGTTTGACACCTATGTGACCAAGGCGGCAGTGCCACAGGTATGTGGGACTATCATTATCAACCTTACTTCTTTTGGTACTTACATTATGAACATGTGTAGCATCACGTTCGAGATTCATAAAGAATAAACCATTCACCATAGGAGCATGACCATAAAACATATCTCTCATAAAAATGGAACAACCATTATTCTCAGATTTAAAAGAGTAGCCATCTCGAATTAAACGAGATCCCGATACAATGTTCATGCTCAAAGCTGGCACTAAATAACAATTATTAAGGTTTAAAACTAATCCCGAAGGGAGATGCAGAGGTAGCGTGCCGACGGCGATCACATTGACCTTGGAACCATTCCCGACGCGCATCGTCACCTCGTCCTTTGCCAGTTTCTGCTTATTCCGCAGCCCCTGCTTTGAGTTACAAATGTGAGCAACTGCACCGGTATCAAATACCCAGGAGCTACTACGGGCACTAGTAAGGTACACATCAATTACATGTATATCACATATACCTTTTGTTTTGCCGGCCTTCTTATCCGCTAAGTACTTAGGGTAGTTCCGCTTCCAGTGACCGCTTCCCTTGCAATAAAAGCACTCAGTCTCGGGCTTGGGTCCATTCTTTAGCTTCTTCCCAGCAGCTTGCTTGCCGGGCGCGGCAACCTCCTTGCCGTCCTTCTTGAAGTTCTTTTTACCCTTGCCTTTCTTGAACTTAGTGGTTTTATTGACCATCAACACTTGATGTTCCTTTCTGACTTCTACCTCTGCTGATTTCAGCATAGCAAATACTTCAGGAATGGTCTTTTCCATCCCCTGCATATTGAAGTTCATCACAAAGCTCTTGTAGCTTGGTGGAAGCGACTGGAGGATTCTGTCAATGACCGCATCATCCGAGAGATTAACTCCCAGCTGAGTCAAGCGGTTATGCAACCCAGACATAGTGAGTATGTGCTCACTGACAGAACTGTTTTCCTCCATCTTACAGCTAAAGAATTTGTCGGAGACTTCATATCTCTCGACCCGGGCATGAGCTTGGAAAACCATTTTCAGCTCTTCGAACATCTCATATGCTCCATGTCTCTCAAAACGCTTTTGGAGCCCCGGCTCTAGGCTGTAAAGCATGCCGCACTGAACGAGGGAGTAGTCATCGAAACGTGCCTGCCAAGCGTTCATAACGTCTTGTTCCGCAGGGAGAACGGGTGCGTCACCAAGCGGTGCTTGTAGGACATAATCTTTCTTGGCAGCTATGAGGATGATCCTCAGGTTCCGGACCCAGTCCGTATAGTTGCTGCCATCGTCTTTCAGCTTAGTTTTCTCTAGGAACGCGTTGAAGTTGAGGACTACGTTGGCCATTTGATCTACAAGACATATTGCAAAGATTTTAGACTAAGTTCATGATAATTAAGTTCAACTAATCAAATTATTAGTGAACTCCCACTTAGATTAGACATCCCTCTGGTCATCTAAGTATTACATGATCCGAGTTAAACTAGACCGTGTCCGATCATCACGTGAGACGGACTAGTCAACATCGGTGAACATCTTCATGTTGATCGTATCTTCTATTCGACTCATGCTCGACCTTTCGGTCTTCTGTGTTCCGAGGCCATGTCTGTACATGCTAGGCTCGTCAAGTCAACCTAAGTGTTTGCATGTGTAAATCTGTCTTACACCCGTTGTATGTGAACGTCTGAATAAAACACCCGATCATCACGTGGTGTTTTGAAACAGCGAACTGTCGCAACGGTGCACAGTTAGGGGGAACACTTCTTGAAATTATTGTGAGGGATCATCTTATTTACTACCGTCGTTCTAAGTAAACAAGATGCAAAACATGATAAACATCACATGCAATCAAATAATAAACGTGACATGATATGGCCAATATCACATAGCTCCTTTGATCTCCATCTTGGGGCTCCATGATCATCTTGTCACCGGCTTGACACCATGATCTCCATCATCGTGTCTCCATGAAGTTGCTCGCCAACTATTACTTCTACTACTATGGCTAACGCGTTTAGCAATAAAGTAAAGTAATTTACATGGCGTTTCTCGATGACACGCAGGTCATAAAAAGAATAAAGACAACTCCTATGGCTCCTGCCGGTTGTCATACTCATCGACATGCAAGTCGTGAATCCTATTACAATAGCATGAACATCTCATACATCACATATAGATCATTCATCATTCATCACAACTTTGGCCATATCATATCACAAACCACTTGCTGCAAAAACAAGTTAGACGTCCTCTAATTGTTGTTGCAAGTTTTACGTGGCTGAATTAGGGTTCTAGCAAGAACATTTTCTTACCTACGTTAAAGCCACAATGTGATTTGTCAACTTCTATTTACCCTTCATAAGGACCCTGTTCATCGATTCCGCTCCAACTAAAGTGAGAGAGACAGACACCCGCCAGCCACCTTATGCAACTAGTGCATGTTAGTCGGTGGAACCGGTCTCACGTACGTACGTGTAAGGTTGGTCCGGGCCGCTTCATCCCACAATACCGCTTTGGCAAGAAAGGACTAGTAACGGCAAGAAAGTTGACAAATCTACGCCCACAACAAATTGTGTTCTACTCGCGCAAGAAGAACTACGCATAGACCTAGCTCATGATGCCACTGTTGGGGAATGTTGCAGAAAACAAAAAATTTCCTACTCGTTTCACCAAGATCATCTAGGAGTTCATCTAGCAACAAGTGATTAGATGCATCTACATACCTTTGTAGATCGCGCACGGAAGCGTTCAAAAGAACGGTGATGATGTAGTCGTACTCGACGTGATCCAAATCACCGATGACCAGCGCCGAACGGACGGCACCTCCGCGTTCAACACACGTACGGGACGGGAGACGTCTCCTCCTTCTTGATCCAGCAAGGGGGGAGGAGAGGTTGATGAAGATCCAGCAGCACGACGGCGTGGTGGTGGATGCAGGGCGTCACAGCAGCAGGGCTTCGCCGAGACTACGAGGGAGAGACGTAACGGGGGGGATGGAGGCGCCAGGGGCTGGTGTGTAATCCCTCCTCTCCCCCCCACTATATATAGGGGTGCCAAGGGGGGGCACCGGCCCTAGTAGATGAGATCTACTAGGGGGGGCGGCGGCCAAGGGGAGGTTTCCCTCCCCCCCAAGGCACCTAGGGGTGCCTTCCACCACATGGACTCTTCCATGGTGGAAACTCTAGGCGCATGGGCCTATAGGGGCTGGTGCCCTTGGCCCATCTAGGCCAAGGCGCACCCCCTACAGCCCATGTGGCCCCCCGGGACAGGTGGCCCCACCCGGTGGACCCCCGGGACCCTTCCGGTGGTCCCGGTACAATACCGATAACCCCGAAACTTGTCCCGATGCCCGAAATAGCACTTCCTATATATAATTCTTTACCTCCGGACCATTCCGGAACTCCTCGTGACGTCCGGGATCTCATCCGGGACTCCGAACAACATTCGGGTTTCTGCATATACATATCTTCATAACCCTAGCGTCGCCGAACCTTAAGTGTGTAGACCCTACGGGTTCGGGAGACAAGCAGACATGACCGAGACGACTCTCCGGTCAATAACCAACAGCGGGATCTGGATACCCATGTTGGCTCCCACATGCTCCACGATGATCTCATCGGATGAACCACGATGTCGAGGATTCAATCAATCCCGTACGCTATTCCCTTTGTCTATCGATATGTTACTTGCCCGAGATTCGATCGTCGGTATCCCAATACCTCGTTCAATCTCGTTACCGGCAAGTCACTTTACTCGTACCGTAATGCATGATCCCGTGACCAGACACTTGGTCACTCTGAGCTCATTATGATGATGCATTACCGATGGGCGCAGTGATACCTCTCCGTCATACGGAGTGACAAATCCCAGTCTTGATCCATGTCACCCAACAGACACTTTCGGAGATACCCGTAGTCTACCTTTATAGTCACCCAGTTACGTTGTGACGTTTGGCTTACCCAAAGCACTCCTACGGTATCCGGGAGTCACACGATCTCATGGTCTAAGGAAAAGATACTTTGACATTGGAAAACTCTAGCAAACGAACTATACGATCTTGTGCTATGTTTAGGATTGGGTCTTGTCCATCACATCATTCTCCCAATGATGTGATCTCGTTATCAATGACATCCAGTGTCCATAGTCAGGAAACCATGACTATCTGTTGATCAACGAGCTAGTCAACTAGAGGCTCACTAGGGACATGTTGGTGTCTGTTATTCACACATGTATTACGATTTCCGGATAACACAATTATAGCATGAATAAAGACAATTATCATGAACAAGGAAATATAATAATAATGCTTTTATTATTGCCTCTAGGGCATATTTCCAACAGCGCCCCTTCCTTGGACAGCCGGCCCTAGGTGATGGAAAGGGGAGGGGTAGTCCCTGTTGGGTTATGTTGTAGGGTGCGTCGACTACATATTAAAATTTTCCTACGCGCAGAACAACCAAGAACATGCTACGGGAGATGGATCACAGTTCATTACCACTAGACGCGCAGTGTCGTGCAGCGGAAGAAGAGTTGGGGCAGCGCGTCCGCGTGGATCTTCTCCTCCTCGTCCGATCTCCCCCGTACAGCCGGTAGTCGGTTCCCATGTACAGGTTCGCCGGAGCGGCGCAAGTGCACCGCCTCTAACGGTATCCGCGCGTGCGGGAGGAATGTCGTGCGGCGGACTGCTAGGTCCGATCACACAACTGGCGGCGAGTGGAGGTGTCTATTCGTAACACATGCAAACCCTAGTGACAGCGCCGAAGCAATCAAAAACCCGTGAGTGTGCGGCACCTCCACTTTATATAGGCATCCGTCGCGGGCTCGACACTTGGGCCTCGCACGGACCCTAAAGCCCATAAGTCTACTCGGCCACAATCTGAATACAGCTTGGATCACATCCGACCAGTGTCCTCGGATCCGACATCGTAGGTTTTTTCCCTTAAGCGTGCGACCCCTTAGGTTCAAGCCAGCTTGGTCGCAGTTCGGATCACCTCCGAACTGCACAGTTGGTAGCGGCCTCTAGCAAGGCATGCCGAACACCAAACAGACTATGAAGTTGGTTAGGCGAATCTGTACATCATACTTCCATTCCTTTTGCCACACGATATATGTTGTCGGGCTCAAGGCGAGTCTGTCATCCTTGTGCTAGCCCGACCTCTTTCTCATTCCAGTGATGCCGACCACAAACCGGATTATCTCATAATCCTTGTCGCATGGCCATGCTTATCCTGGTCGGATCACACGAGGGGCCTAGAGTATATCTCTCCTGATCCGAGGGGCAAATCCCATCTTGCTCGACAATGTCTTGCAGCATGGTTCTGGACAAACTCGAAACCTACCTTTATAACTACCCAGTTATGGAGTAGCGTTTGGTCGGCCCAAAGCAAGTCTGTCACCATCCAGAGTACATGTGTCAGCTCAGGTCTTAGGACATCGAACATATGTTGTACTAGACACTCACAGATGACATATCACTGCGTCTCATAGTTGGGTCTGTCCGACTCGGACCTTATCTCGACTCGGATCTGACTACGTCAAATCCGACCAGATCCTTCCAAGTCCATATTATCCGGTTAGCATCCAATGCTCCATGGCTAGTGAGACCAAGCCATCGACCGTGTCATATGCTAGTCTAGTTGGCTGTGCGTCCACACAGCCCTTTTGACTAGGGACCTTTTAGGACAGTCATCATACAATGCATAGTCCCACAAACAAGTCACGTACTTGCTGATACACATCATTGATAATGTCCAATGACTATCTTTATTCATAAACACATAGGAAATATCATCATACATGATTTCCTCTAGGGCATATCTCTAATAGCCCCTCCTTCCTTTACCTCCTCAAGTGAGAAAGGAAAGGGGGGTGCCACCCTCCCCTGCCTTCCTCCCGCACTCATACATGGCAGGGGGCGTAGCTTGGGGCAGGACCCCAACTGGGATTCGGACCCACTTGGGGCGCCGCCAGGCTACCTCCTCCCTTCCCCAACCTATATATATGTGGGAGGGGGCGCCTAGAACAAGCACATCAATCCCTTAGCCGTGTGCAGCGCCCCCTCCACCGTTTACACCCCCGGTCATATTTTCGTAGTGCTTAGGCGAAGCCCTACAGAGATAGATTCACCATCACCGTCACCATGCCGTCATGCTGCCGAAACTCATCTACTACCTCGCCGTCTTACTGGATCAACAAGGCGGAGGACGTCGCTGAGCTGAACGTGTGCAGAACACGGGGGTGTCGTACGTTCGGTACTTGATTGGCTGGAGCACGAAGAAGTTAGACTACAAAAATCGCGTTGTTAAATGCTTCCGCTTACGGTCTATGAGGGTACGTAGACACACTCTCCCCTCTCATTGCTATGCATCTCCATGGAAAAATCTTGTGTGTGTGTAGAGTTTTTTCATGCAATGTTTCCCAACATCTATGGCTCGTGCTCATCCGCGTCCAACGACGCAAACAACAACATAAGGTGACTGGAAATGAGGGTTGCATCCACTTTTGTGGTGGCCGGAGTTCGGGTGTATTTAGGTTTGGAGCTATGGTGTGTGTTCATATGAGATAGTGGGTGTTGTGGCTTCATGGGAAGGCACTGAGCATAGTACAATGCTGAGGCACAAGCTTTGCTTGCTGCAGCTATGACAACGACATACCCGGCCGAGTGAAGTTCTCCGCTCCGATGGAAATCATAGTTAGAGCTCAAACTTGATGGCGGGGTTAGGAGGAAAAGGAAGGTGCTCATGGCACGTCGAATGGATGGTTTATTGGGCTCGGGGAGGCTCTAGAGTCGATGGAGCGCCGGTGGCAATCTCCGGCATCCGAGGTTGAGGATGGCGACAGTGAAGGTGATACAAGGCTACCAAGCTTGTGTAGCTCGGTGGAGATGAAGAGGGAAATGCACCGGTTCTTCTTGACACGGTGAGGCGATGAGGGGAGCACGGTGGCTATGGCTACGGGGGCGCGGCGATTCTTCTTGGCTCGTTGGGATGGAAGTTTGTTCGATGGGTTAATCTATGCATCCACAACTCAGAAGAATCATATATTCCTTTGAGTTGTCCCTCTTCAGTTGTATTCCGACCTTCATTTGTCAGTTGGCAGTCAAGCATAATCGTGCATTAGTGTTCATTGACGCCTTCTCTCTTGTGGTCCGTCATGCCATTATATTTTGGAATGTCTACGAGAATCAAACTCCAACACCTCATCCATTTCTAGGATTGGGTCGAAGTTTTTGTATTTCGTAGATCGAGAATGCCAATCAAGCTTCTTTTCTGTTTTACCTTGGAGTATTACCCTCTTTATCTCAAGAATGTTGTGAGAATTGCACAACCTCTTTTGAATTCTTGATTCGGTGATACTTCTCGCCATTATTGTTCATTCCTCGGTCTCCATATTATTGTAACTGGAATGCCAACAAGTGAACTATGATGTGTGAGTTCAACACTCCTAGCAACCCTATTGCTTGGAAGCTAATGGAAAATAATTTCATTCTTAGTGTTTTGATGATTGAATCACCATTATAGGATTGATCGTACTACCTAGTCCATCTTTCCTAGTGCACCCTTCGATCGATGGGTTAGGATTGTGCCAATCCTCACTCTTTTGATCATATCGTCTTGCCCTGAAAAGCAAAAAAATCTCGAGCTTAGTAACATATTGGTGGTTCATGATATTTTGAATATCTTCTCAGAAGTATCACCAGGTTGTTCCATGACTGCATGGAATTGTCACGGCAGATGTCCTAGTGAAAGGACTTAGTCGTAGGGCCATCATAACTAGGAAGCTTAAAGGGGTTAATCGGGACAAAGGACACGAAAGGTTTATACTAGTTCAGCCCCTTACGATGAAGGTACGGCCTAATCCAGTTGATGTTGTATTGCTAGGTTTCGATGACCAAGGAGCGAATCCGCTAGCTTGGCTATCGATCTGTTGTTTTCTTCCCCTAAGACACCGCCGGGTCGTCCCCTTATATACACGGGTTGACGCCTGGGGGCCTACAGAGTCCCGGCCAGCTCATAAAACGTGTCCGGCTTGGTGACTTCTTTTGTATGCCTTTCTTTACATATGGCGGTTTACAATATTGAGCCTTAAGTCGCCTCTGGGCTTAGGCCTTCTACAATTCTTAATAAACTATCACCTTGAATATTACTGGGCTTCTCTTAACAATCCGACATTAGGGTTGACCCGGCCCCTCCTGGGCGGGTCATACCTGAAAGTTATATTTCCAACATTAGGCCCCAGGTTGATTTGAACCTTGTTCTTGTCAACCTTCAACATTTAGACGAAATCCTCCTTCCTTTTTTTGTAAAAGCTTTGTAACCCGCCATGACGTCATCTTCCGAAAATATGAAAGCCTGCTATGACGTCATCTCCAACAAATCTTTATCCTTAAATGTCTTCCAAGAATCAAGGCGTCCATTTAGCTGGATAATCATTATTTGGGTCTTCCTCGATTTTCGCGCCTGCCTGTTCGCTTATCCCCTTAAAAATAGGCATGACCAGGTCTTTCCTCACTCTTCCCTTTCTTCATCTTCTTCCTCTCACAACCCTACTGCCGCTCGAGCTCCGCCGCCGTCGCAGAGCACCTCATCTTCCTCGACCTCGGCCGCTGCATCAACCTGAATCGATCCAGAGAACGGCGGCGACCCTCCGCAGAAGATCCGTGGCTTTAAGTGTTCACCTTCCTGCTCCTCAGATCCGCATTAGGTTTTCTAAGTTTCTGTGTGTTCTTCATAGTTCATCACAGTTTCTTCATAGTTCCTCCTCTGCAGCCTCTTCTGATCCAAAAAGGAACATATAACTCATGCGGTAGTTGTTTTGCATCCATTTTTGATATTAGTAGATCCCTTTTTCCTGCACAGAGGCCTCATTATAACTCACGAACTTATCTATACTAGATTTTTAGGTATAGAATAATTTCTTTTCGGAACGGCCATTTGATCCAAAATAATAGTGACAGCTTGGTAAACTTGTTTGTGTCAACACTTAGCCAATTCTGTTTCTGGCATCCTCCGAATATCTTTAGTCATGGCGGCTTATCACGCCGGCTCACTTTTCCTTTATATGTCATTAGCCCTTATTTTAAGATGCCATTACTTATTTGTACCATCGTCATTTAACGTCTAATTTCATCATTGAATTGAACCGGCACATCACTTTCTTTTCAGTCAGTCCTTTCATCATGTTGTCCAAAGCGCCAACAGTCTACAACTGGTTCCCTTCCACAGTTACTGAGGGTACCTTGAAGGAATTTGTCACCATAGGATTTTTGCCACAGAAAAACATTATGTCTTATCGTGCTCCTGACCCGGACAAAGGACGGCCTCAGCCCAAAGATGGTGAAGTTATCATTTTCACTGATCACATGAACCGGGGCTTCTCACCACCCGGCTCAAAGTTCTTCCGAGACGTTCTGCATTTTTTCAAGCTTCGCCCACAAGACATTGAACCCAACTCTATATCCAATATTGCAATTTTAAAGTTCTTTGTGAGGTATATCTTCAAGAAGAACCGACCATGGAACTTTTCGGAGAATACTTTTATCTGAACCGCCAGAATGAATGCACCAATGGCCTTAGTTTGGAGCTTGGTGGAACCTCAATTCAGCGCCAACAGGGCACCGTCTTTCCCTTAATAGTCTTACCGAGCCATCCCAAAGATTGGAATCAGACCTGGTTCTACTACCAAGATACGTCACCAGCCAATGAAAAACCACTGTCGGGTTATCGGGCGAAGCATCTGGATTCCAAGTTTGTGCTCCCTGATAAGCTTACCACTGCTGAATGCAAGAAGCTTATTCCATCTATTAAAAGGATTCAAGCTTTATTAGGGAATGGCTTAACTGGAGTTGACCTGATTCGTTGCTGGGTCGCATGGCGGGTCATCCCTCTAAGCCGCCGATCCAAGTTAATGTAAGAGTATGGCGGAGGCCCAAATGACTCTCTGCGTTATAGCTCTATTCAATTGACTGAAGAAGACATTGTTGCAATGTCAACCATCCTTGTGAACGGCAAATACGAGGACTGCAGTAAGGTTGGGTTAAACCCCTTCTGCAAACTTAACCCGGCACCAGAGGTGAAAACCCCTAACCTCTTTCTCTTTTTGTGTTTTCCTCAGTAGTTTAAATACTTGCATGACCTTTTAACCTGTTTATTTGTTTACAGGCCAAATCTGACTTCTGGAAGGCCAAGTATGATCATGAAGCTGCCAAGAAGGCTAGAGCCGCTGCCATAGCCGCCAGGAGAACAACCCGGAAGCCCAAGAAGAAGAAGACTGCATCTGACATGTTCTAGTTGGATGATGTTTCTAAGTCGGAGGTAGCCCTTGACTCGCTATGCCAATTTTTCAACTATCTTATTGACACTGACTATTACCAGGACGACACGGGGGCCAGCCAGGCCGTGGAAGAAGAGGTAACTATTTCCTCCGACTCAGCCCCTTTGCCAAGACAGAAACTTCGACTGGTAACCCGGAAAGTAAGGTTTTTGCACCCTTTGGCTTATTTGGACCCTCATTTTCTTTTGAAAAATCAGCAACATGAGAGCCGCCATCAGGCCCGGACTAATGATGATGATGAACCACCTTCCGACTTACAAAAAATTCCTCGAAAACGCCAGAATGAGGTTTCTTTCACCTTTGTCCTTTGTTTTTATCCATAGATCTATTTCCTTATATCCTTTAACTTTATTTTACCTTTGCAGGAGGTTTCTCGTTCTTCTGGCGACTCATCCCAGACTCAATTTTTGGCTTTCAAGACTGCCCCTGGGTAAGGAAAATCATCTTTCCTCTGCATCTTTAAAACTACATCATTATACTGACCGTCTCATAAAAATCTTTCTTAGTGGTCAAGCGAAGTCCAAGAAAGCCAAGGTGATTAAACCGGCAGAAGACCCAAAAAATCCTGCACCTGAAACAGTAACATCAACTCCTCCCGCTCAATCTGAAGCGCCAGAAGATCCGGCTGTCCATGCTCAATTGGACCCTCCTGAGCCGTCAGCTAACGACACCATTGTTGATCCATCCACCGTCAGACTGTCCGGCTCAGCTAACCCGCCGGCATCTTCTGACCATGATGTTCTGATCACTGGCAGCAGATTTGTTGCGTCGGGTAATCCGACTATGCTAGCCAGGCATTCTGCCAAACAGGAGGCCTTGTAAAGGTAGAAAGTACAGTTTGATATCTCTCACTATTCTCACATGAATGTTAGTGACGTGCTGTCCGGCTATCTCAGTCATGTGCATTCCAGCCCTGACTCGAAAATTGAGATGGTCAAGCAATTGCAACTGAAATATGATGTATGTACTCTGGTTTATATATACTCTGCCAGCCCCCAAGTCTTCAGATTATGATGAACCTGAATGGTCTGTAGACTTATAATATAGGTTGATACCTTGTCTTTAGATTTTTCCTAAGTCCAACAGATGAGTATAAACTTGCACCTGTAGTCCCCAAGGGCCGGCTCAATTTATCATAAATGAGTCGGTACTTAATTTCATAATTGTCTTAAATCAGTCCAAATAAGTAGTGTGATCCAGCTCAACTTAAAAACTTTCTGAATGTCATGCATTAGCCCCTAAGTGCCAAGCGTTGTTACTTTGTAAAACACTTGGGACTTGAAGCATAGAAGAATCATTTTGCATAAAAATTGCTTCGGTAGACATTAGCCCCCAAGTACCAAGTGGTATTGCCTTTGCAAAGCACTTGGGACTTCAATCATTATAACCCTTCATTAAATCTTGACATACCTGTGCATGCTTGTAGACCGCCCTAACTGAATTGGGCTCTCAATTGATGGATGCAAAGACCCAGATGGCAGATCAGGAAGCAGAGATAAAGGATGCTAATTCCAAACTCCAATTGAATCTCTCTGAGACTGAAAAATTGAAGACCAACTTGACTGAAAAGAAGAAATCATGGGCCGATGAGAAGACCTTGTTGATACAATGTGCCGAGTGTCGGAGTAAATGACCACGGGTAGCCTAGCCGGCTCCCCCTGGCCCTTCTGAAAAAATTACGAGCCGATCCGGCCCTCAAGAATCCAAGACGTGGGGCCGCCTTCCCCTTGCCGGCTGTCTCCCAGGCCAACTATCAGAAGGCGACCCGGCTTTAGCCCTCATGAAGAAAGCCGCGGGAGGGCCAGCTCCGAGAAGCCGGCCACGAGAAGGCCGACTCCAAGAGGTCGGCTCCCACAAAGCGGTCAAGATCGTACCCTCGAATTCTGCATCCACATAACGGTGATGCGACGGGGCGTGGCTACAGTAAAGCCTGCCACCCCCGAATCCCGGAGCACGCCTGGCACAGTGCGCCGTACGGGGTGGCCATGACCCGTCCGGTGCGGCACTGTTGCCATGTTGACCCTGATGTCACCCATGACGGGCTGCCAGCGCGGCCCACGGGCGGTGGGCCCCTTCAGGCAGAGAGACACCCGAAGGCGGCCAGGTCTCCCCCAGTCGGCTCGAGACGGGGCCGGCTCCCCACGGCCGGCTTGCCTCCTCCCTCGAAGGAGACGCCCCATTAAGGAGACAACACGCGGTGAGGCTACAGCGATCGCCCGCCGAGCGGCGACACTGTAGCCACGCTCACCTCGGCGAAGCCCTCGTCACCAGGTTGAGGCAACAGTAACCAGCCACCGACAAGGCCCTGGACAGTGGGGCCTGCCTGTCGACCAAGGAGCCGGCAGCCGGCGCAGAAGCCGGCGAGCGTAGACACAGACGGCTGGGGCCCACGCCCAGCCGGATTACCATTGTACCCCCGGGGGGTGAGCCTATATAAACCCCCCGGGGCACCCATGCAAAGGGTTGATCTGAGCTAGTATTAGACACCACATAGAGAGGAGAGGAGAGCTAGCCGTGCCCTTCTTCTTCTTCTCGCAAAACAGCTCAAGGAGCATCTTGTAGCCACTCGTTCATCTAGTGATCATGCGGAGACCCCGTAGAGCAGCAATAGGGGTGTTATCTCCTCGGAGAGCCCCAAAGCTGGGTAAGATTCGCCGGCGTGCATGTCTTCGCCTCATCCCGCTTCCAGGCACCGGTGACGTCTTACTGGCTCCCACAATGATAAGCCACCCGTTGGCATATGTCGCACCTACCACCCGACATTTGGGGCCCACCATGGGGCCAGGTGCATCGTCGTCCGGAGACCTGTTCTGGACGGGAACCCTCTTCCTCCCCGGCGAGCGTAGCCAGCCCGGCACGCCCGATGGCGCTTTCCACGACGCGCTGCAAGGCGTCGCCAATGTCTGCGCAGCGAGCAGCCTTGCCGATCTCCTTGACAAGACCCTCGCCTCTGAAGCGGGCACCGACCACCTCGTCAACCTCCTCGACCAGCTCCACGTCTCCGGTGAGCTTGCTGTGGACTTGGAGTCAGTTGGCTCCACCGATCTGATGCCTGTCGACACCGACACGGCCTCGCTCGATGCTTTCCCCACCGACGTCGCGATCTACAACGACCCTCTTCCCCGGGCCGATGGCTGCGACGGCGCCACCACCGAGGTGATGGTCATCGGCCACGGCGGCGCTTCTAGCGAGAACGCCCTCGACGCCCCGCATGCAGCGGTCCATGATTTGTCCATCCCCCTCCCGGCCGATGCCGACGCCGAAGCACTGGAGGCTCGCCGCCTCGCCCTCCTCTCGGAGGGCCGGAAGTTGGCTTCCATGAGACGCCTCACTGAGGCCCACTAGCGTGAAGTCGACCGCGCCGCCTTTGGCATGCCGCCCCCAGGCGGGCCAAGCCGAGCCGGCGTTGTCAGACAGCGCGGCGCTGCCCTCGCCGACACACTAGGAGACGACCGCCCAGTCTACGCCACTCCACTCGAGAACCTGCGCGCCGCCCAGGCGGCCGTAGACGAGCTAGATGGACTGGGGGCCAAAGAACTCCCCCACATGACCACACGCATCCAGCAACTAATCGATGCAGCCGCACAGCGGCACGAAGCCGACGCCCGCGCGGAAAGCCCTTCCCCGTGCCGAGAGCATGGCGCGACGAGCCGGACACCGACTGCGGGTAGAACCCGCGCGCGACACAAGAAGGAGCCGGCTGCCAGCCGAAGCCGAACCCGGACCTCCATCGAGCGAGACGCAGAAGGCCGTCCCCGGGCCGTGGAGCGGCGGGGCAACCCGCCTCCGCCTCCGCCTCGCGGGGAGAGATATCCCACCCTGCCGCCTGTCACGCATCCGACTCTCAGCGGCCGACTAGGTCTCCGTGAAGGAGTCGGCGAGAACGATGCCCGCCATCGGATCGACCGCCTAGCATGATCCCTGGCGCTAGAAGAAGAAGACGATGTCGGCCCACCTTGCTTCGGCCCCCGCATCCGCGACGAGCCTTTCCCCAAAGGGTTGTCGCTCCCAAGAGACACGCCCAAGTACAACGGCTCCGTGAAGCCGGAAGATTGGTTGATCGACTACTCCACAGCGGTTCGCATAGCAAACGGCAACAGGCGCATTGCCGTGAAGTACGTGCCCCTCATGCTGCAAGGCACGACGCGGACCTGGCTCAATAGCCTCAGGCCCTACAGCATCAACAGCTGGCTAGACTTCACAGAGGCCTTCGTCCGCAACTTCACCAGCACTTACAAGCGGCCCCCCAAGCCCAGACAGCTCTCCTTGTGTGTACAAGGCCCTGCCGAGTCCACTCGCGACTACCTCACGCGTTGGGCCGAGCTCCGCAACTCTTGCGAAGGGGTGCACGAGGTGCAAGCCATAGAATACTTCACCACCGGATGCCGAGAGGGCACCCTCCTTAAGCACAAGCTCCTCTGCGACGAGCCGACTACCCTCGACGAGCTTCTGGTCATAGCGGACAAGTACGCCACCACCGACTCCTCAATGAAGACCAAACTCCGGGTAGACGCGTTCGGGAAGGTAATCAACCCGGCGCCCAAGGCGCCGGCTGGGGACTCCGGCCGACGCCCGTACCAGAACGACCACAAGCGCAAGGGCCCCGTGCCGCTCTCCACTAGCCGGCAGGTGGCCGCGGTCGAGGACAAGCAGCCCGAAGGGCATCCCGCACCCAAGAAGCCGAAGGGCGGCAGGCCGGCTTGGCAGCCGGCCTTCTCCTACGAGCAAACCCTCGACGCCCCATGCAAGTTCCACAGCGGCGCGAAGCCGTCCAACCACACAACCCGGAAGTGCCACTGGCTCACCCGAATCTCCAAAGGCGAAGGGCTCGTGCCACCTCCGCCTGCTGGCCCTCCGCCTCCGGCTCTGCAGCCGCCGACCGCTCGGCCAGCAGTCGGAGCTGTGCATGATGAGTTCCCCGACGAGCATGCCGCCTATGTCGTCTTCACAAGCCAGCCCGAAGGCCGGCGTAGCAGACACCGAGAGCACCAAGAAGTCAACGTGGTCGCTACCAACCCCGCCGAGCACATGCACTGGTCAGAAAAGCCTATCAGCTGGAGCCGGGCCGACCACCCAGAGGTGATGCCATCTCCCGGCTCTTATGCGTTGGTTTTGGATGCCACCCTTGCAACGGACAGACGCACCGCCCTTTTCTCCCGAGTGCTGATAGACGGCGGGAGCAGCATCAACATCCTGTACCGTGACACCGTGGAGAAGCTGAACGTCAAGACGAAGCAACTCATGCCTACTCGGACTGTGTTCCATGGCATTGTACCTGGCATGTCCTACGCCCCCATTGCCAAGATCAAGATTGATGTTCTCTTTGGGGACAAGGATCATTTCCGCCGAGAAGCGATCTGGTTTGAAGTGGTGGACCTGGACAGCCCCTACCATGCATTGCTTGGCCGTCCTGCCTTGGCCAGGTTCATGGCTGTTCCCCACTATGCTTACCTCAAGATGAAGATGCCGAGCACCAAGGGCATCATCACCATAGCCGGCGATTACAAGAAATCTTCCGAGTGCGCTTCAGCCAGCAGCCGGCTGGCCGAGTCCCTTGTGATTGCCGAAGAAAAGAAGATGTTGGACTGAGTCGTGGGCATGGCCGGCAAACAGCCGGCCCTGTCCCCCGATCCCAAGGAGTGTGATGCCCAAGGATCTTTCCAGCCGGCCAAGGAGACGAAGAAGATACCTCTTGACCCCGAGCACCCAGAAAGGTTTGCCGTCATCGGGCCAAACCTAAACAGAAAATAGGAAGGTGAGAATCAGGATATCTTTGCATGGTCCCCTGAGGACATGCCAGGTGTTCCGAAGGAATTCGCCGAGCACAAGCTACACGTCCGAGAAGGCGCAAAGCCAGTCAAACAACCCTTCCGCCGACTGCCGGAGGAGAAAATAAGGATTGTGGGAGAGGAGATAGCCCGGCTTCTGGCAGCCGGCTTCATTATGGAGGTTTTCTTTCCAGAATGGCTCGCCAACCCGGTCCTCGTGCTAAAGAAGAACAACAAGTGGCGCATGTGCATAGACTACACGAGCCTTAATAAGGCCTGCCCCAAAGATCCCTTTGCCCTGCCAAGGATTGATCAAGTGAAAGACTCCACGGCCGGATGCGAGCTGTTGAGTTTCTTGGATGCTTACTCAGGATACCACCAGATAAAGCTAGATCCGGCTGACCGCCTGAAGACCGCCTTCATCACGCCATTCAGAGCTTTCTGCTACCTAACCATGACATTCGGCTTAAGAAATGCCGGTGCCACTTTTCAGCGTTGCATGCAGAAGTGCCTCCTCAAGCAGCCTAGCAGAAATGCCCACGTCTACGTAGACGACATTGTGGTGAAGACGGAGAAGCGCGACACCTTGTTGGGGGACCTCAAGGAAACATTTGAGAACCTACGTCGGTTCCAGATCAAGCTCAACCCCGAGAAACGCGTGTTCGAAGTGCCAGCCGGCCAGCTCCTAGGCTTCCTGGTCTCCGAACGCAGCATCGAATGCAACCCAATAAAGATCAAGGCCATTGAGAGAATGGAGATTCCCACGAAACTTCGAGACGTCCAGAAGTTCACCGGGTGCTTGGCCTCCCTGAACCGCTTCATCAGCCGGCTCGGAGAGAAAGCTCTCCCCCTCTATCGCCTCATGAAGAAGACCACTCACTTCGAGTGGAACGACCAAGCCGACCAAGCTTTTCACGAGCTGAAGAAGATGCTGGCCACGCCGCCTGTCCTGGCGGCGCCGACTGAGAAAGAGCCCATGCTCCTCTACATTGCTGCAACCAAACGGGTGGTCAGCACCGTCATCGTAGTCCAGCGCCCAGAAGAGGGCCGAGCCCAGCCGGTCCAGAGGCCAGTGTACTATTTCAGCGAGGTGCTGTCTACCTCGAAGCAGAACTACCCGCACTACCAGAAGATATGCTATGGCGTGTACTTCGCCGCCAAGAAGCTGAAGCCCTACTTCCAAGAGCACACCATCACGATCGTATGCACCGCCCCGCTTGCCGAGATCATAGGCAGCCGGGATGCATCCGGCCGGGTGGCGAAATGGGCCATCGAGCTGGCCCCCTACACGATCTTCTACCAGCCTCGCACCGCCATCAAGTCCCAAGCATTGGCCGACTTCTTCATCGACTGGGCCGAGACCCAGTACCTACCGCTAGCTCCCGACTCCACTCATTGGCGCATGCACTTCGATGGGTCCAAGATGCGCACTGGCTTGGGAGCCAGCGTCATCCTTACCTCTCCCAAAGGTGACAAGCTCAAATACACGCTACAAATTCACTTTGCCGCCTCCAACAGCGTGGCCGGGTACGAGGCGCTCATACACGGGCTCCGGCTTGCCAAAGAGCTCGGCATACGCCAGATCCTATGTTACGGCGACTCGGACTTGGTAGTCCAGCAATCATCCGGCGACTGGGACGCCAAGGACGCAAATATGGCAAGCTACAGCTTCCTCGTTCAGCAGATCAGCGGGTACTTTGAAGGATGCGAGTTCCTCCACGTACCGCGAGCCGACAACGAGCCAGCTGATACCCTGGCTCGAATAGGCTCCACTCAGCAGGCAATACCAACCGGTGTCTCTCTGCAACGCCTCCTCAAGCCGTCTATCAAGCCGTCTCTAGAGTCCGATTCCATCTTCATGCCGCCTGACCCCGACGCGGCCGGGTCCAGCTCAAAGAACCAAGCAGGTGACCCGGGGACTTCGATAGTCGGCCCGGGGACGTCAGTAGGCGGCTCAGGGACTTCCGTAGTTACGCCCGACCTGGGGACTACCACACCCGGCTCGGGGACTGCGGTAGTCGGCCCGGGGACTGCACCAACACAACAGGCAGCGGCCGACTCCAGCATTTCACCACCCAGCCCGCCCGCCCTGGTCGCAGTAGCCGTATTGGCAATAGAAGAAGTCGCAGCTCCATCATGGGCTCAGTCCATCCTCAACTTCCTAATAAACCAAGATCTGCCAGCTGGCGAAACAGAGGCAAGACAAGTCCAACGCCGAGCCGGAGCATACACAATCGTCAATAGAGAGCTCGTCAGGCGCAGTGTCACTGGAGTCTTCCAGCGATGCGTCGAGCAAGAGAAGGGCATTGCAATCCTCAGAGACATCCACCAAGGAGAATGCGGCCACCATGCGGCCTCAAGATCACTCGTTGCCAAAGCTTTCCGCCATGGGTTCTTTTGGCCGACTGCTTTGGATGACGCCAAGGAGTTAGTTAAACATTGCAAAGGGTGCCAAGTCTTCAGCTCCAAGCAACACATGCCGGCTTCGGCACTCAAGACCATTCCCCTCACTTGGCCCTTCGCCGTTTGGGGACTGGACATGGTAGGCCCATTCAAGACGGCGCGCGGCGGCATGACACATCTGCTTGTCGCCGTGGACAAATTCACCAAATGGATTGAGGCAAAGCCGATCAAGAAGCTGAATGGGCCGACTGCCGTGACATTCATCGCAGATATAACAACTCGCTACGGCGTGCCACACAGCATCATCACCGACAACGGCACGAATTTCGCCAAGGGAGCTTTGGCACGTTTCTGCGTGATGCAGGGCATCCGGTTGGACTTAGCGTCCGTTGCCCACCCGCAGTCAAATGGCCAAGTTGAGCGAGCCAACGGCCTCATCCTTTCCGGCATCAAGCCCCGACTGGTCGTACCACTGGAATGTTCGGCCGGCTGTTGGCTCGATGAGCTACCGGCCGTCCTCTGGAGTCTGTGCACTATGCCAAACAAGTCAACCGGCTTCACTCCTTTCTTCCTCATGTATGGTGCCGAGGCGGTCATCCCAACCGACATCGAGTTCGACTCGCCTCGGGTAACCATGTACACAGAGGCGGGGGCCAAGGAAGCACGAGAACACGGCGTCGACCTGCTGGAAGAAGGCCGGCTGTTAGCCCTCAGCCGGTCCGCCATCTACCAGCAGGGCTTGCGCCGCTACCACAGCCGGAAGGTCAGACCAAGATCTTTCCAAGAAGGCGACCTCGTGCTCCGGCTGATCCAGTGAACAACCGGCCAGCACAAGCTCCACGCCCCTTGGGAAGACCCCTTCGTCATCAGCAAAGCGCTGGGAAATGAATCCTACTACCTGATCGACGCACAGAAGCCGAAGGCACGAAAGAGAGACGACTCCGGCAAAGAGTCGGAATGACCATGGAACGCCAACCTCCTCCGAAGATTTTACAGTTGAAATGCAGTATGTATCACGCTAACTTTTGTACTAAGTACGAGTCAATAGGCCCCCCGAGGAGAGCTCGGGGACTGCCACCTTTTATCTATAAATGAAGAGTATCTTGCTTATGATCATGTCATTACATTCACTTTTTTCGTCCGGCACCGGGTTCGACTAGTCGGCCCGGGGACTGGCCGCCTTGAGTTATATTAAAAGTCCTACCCGCGGTCAGACAAGTAGTGTGCCGGCACCCAAGCCTTCTCTTGCCAAAAGTCGTAGTTCGAAGAACCAGCTGTCCGGCTGGCAAGAGTCAAAGGCAGGAAAGGATGCCCACACGAAAAACGGCTAGGGACTAACGGACTAATATAACAAAAGCTGGTTTTTCTCCCACCACCGACCGACTACCAGAGTAGCCGGCCGGCCGGCTTCCATTCACCTCGCTTCAATCTAAGAAAGCTCGAGTACTTGCCTTCCCCAAAAATAAAAAAATAAATATAGCCAAGTTCTTCCTTAGCCGCAGGCTGCAGAGCAGCTGCCGGTTGGGAAGACAGCAGCTAGGGGAAGGCGGCAAAGGAAACAGCCTAAAGATAAAAAGCATACGCGAATGGAAGCCAAACATACACACGATCATATTTACACAAAAGGCCTTCGAAAGGCCAGCATTCAACATAGTTTGAATACACCCCCAGTGGGTGGAACTGCGCAAGTTTAACAAAAATTATTCAAAGTGTAACAAGCAGGAAAAGCAAGGACGACAGATTAAGCCAAGGGAGCGACTGGCGAGTCGGGCAGGTCGGTGGAGACGGCAGTGCTGGCTGGAGGAGTGGCCGGCTGGCGAACCTCAGCATGATCACCACCTCCCGCAGAGGGCGCGCTAGCACGCGCCTCGTTGCTGGAGGCACGGTCAGGCTGGGGCTGGCTGGTCGCTTCACTGGCCGGCTCGACGTCTTCGCCTTCCTCCCCTTCGTCGTCTTCACCTTCATCGCTGGAAGCGATCTCCTCTGCCGAGTCCTCACCCACTGCTGGGTCCAGCCCGAACCATTCCTCCGGCTGGGCAACGCCATCGTCATTTATCTCAGGAGCAAAGACGCTGATGTCAGTGCACTCGGCGATCGTCGAAGCACGCTGAGCGATAGCCGGCCGCACCTCCTCCATCTCCTCGTCGGCCTCCAGCCGCCAAGTCCGCAGCTGGTCTAGGTTCAGCCCGAGAAACCAGGCTCGGACGAACTCCAGCGCCCGCCCAGCTCCAAGCCGGGCCGCCGATGCCTTCCAGGCCTCGAAGCGGCCAACCGCAACCTCCAGCCAGTCGGCAGTCCGACTCGGGGTGTGGGGAATCGTTTCGCCTCGCCAGAGGGCGGCCAACACCTGCGCCCCGGCGCGCTGGAGGCGGCGGAGCATGCGGTGAGCCAGCTGCAGCCGGGCTTGGACCGCCAAGAGTTGCTCCTCAAGCGTCCGGCTCACGTCCGGCGCGATTTCAGCCCCCACCTGGCGGCGCGCCTCGCGGTGGGCCTCGATGGTCTGGGTGGCGAAGACGGAGTAGCCGGGGAAGTAGTCTGCACAAAGAACAGAAAGCAGTACAAGTCAGAACACAAATCAGGGGGCAAGGGGCAAGCAAGGAGTGAGGAAGGCGGCTTACCATCGATCAGATCCTCAATCCGGCCGAAGCCCTCGCTCAGCGCTTGTTTTGCCTCAGCCCAGCCCGCCGCTTCGGTCTCGAACTCAGCTTTGAGGGCGTCCTTGCTGTCCTGCGCCTTCTTCAGGGCCGCCTTGTGGCTCTCCTCCTGGTCGGCCAACTTCTTGGCCAGGCGATCACGCTCCAGGACCAAGGCGTTGTACTCGGCTTCCTTGGCGCGAAGGGCGGCCTGGGCCCCGCTGAGCTGCCCCCTCAAGCCGGCATTGGCTCCTGCAAGCATGAAGACAAAGGAAAAATCAATAAGGAAGAAGTCGTCAAGGAAGATCCGACCCGACTGCTCAGCAGTCGGCCCGAATCTCGGGGACTACACCCAGTGGGTGCGCTGACGCGCCCCCACAGGAGATGGACGAGACAAAGCACGCACTCCGGCTGTTGGTCAGATCCTCGGTTTTCCGGCCCAGCTCCTGAGCCTGGGAGTTGAAGGCAGCAGCGCGGAGGTTATGGTATTCCTGGAAGATCAGACAGGATGCAAGAATAAGATAGCTGTCAGGACCTAGCAAGTTCCAAGCCGCCTGCTCAGCAGCCGACTCGGAACTCGGGGACTACACCCAGTGGGTGCGCTGACGCGCCCCCACGGAAGAAATCAAAAAAGCAAAACAACCAAGGCCAGAGGGCTCACCCGAATGATGGCCCGCATCACGAGGAACTCTTGGGTATATCGCTACAGCGAAGCGGCCTGGGCTTGAAGCCGGATCCGGACCTCCTGGGCCGTTGTGTTCAGCTCGGCTATCCCCCCGCTGGGCGTCCACTCGGACGGGCTGGCGCTGGCCGCCTCCAGGGCCTCCGCCGTCTGGCTAGCGCCCGCAGCTCGGTGCGGCTCCGGTGCGGAGGTACCTCCCCCTGCATGCCGGTGAAGTGCCGGCTGCACCTCGAGGCCGGCCCCTGCCTCCGGCTCGCCCCCGGCCGGCTGATCTGGCGCCGCGGCTGGTTGGCCGCTTTGGCCCGCTCCAGTCGGTGCCGACTGCGGCGCCTCCTCCATGAAGACCACGTGGTCCTCCCTCCTCTCCATCACCGGTGGGTCTTGGTCAACCTCCTCCGACGGGGGCACGGGGATGTCGGGAGCCACGGCGCGGAGGGGAACGACGAGCAGCGGAGGCTGGTTGTGCGAGGCCTCCGCCTCCGTCTCCGCAGCTGCCGCCTCTGCCCGGGCCTTGGCCGCCGCATCGGCCTGCTCCTTCGCCGCCTGGGCGGTCCTTCGCTCGCCTCCTCCCGCTCCTCCCGCACCTCCTGTGTGTTCCGCTCCGTGGCCTCCATGAGATCGGCGCGGGGATCCACACAATGGGAGACTGAGGACCCTCCAGTCGGCCCGACTATGGAGCCGCCAGGACCTCGCTCGAGGGAAAGCGGTGCCCTGCCCGGCGAGCAAAGAAAGGTTTAGAAGAGCCTCAATCGAAGAGGACTACAAAAAACTACAAGACATTTGACGACTTACGCCGAGATCGCCTGCGGCTGTTTCACCGCCTTGCGGAAGCAGGCCGCCTTCACGGCCGCCTCATCCCGCTTGGTCGCCGCCGTGGAAGCCTTGGATTTCTTCGGACGGCTGCCGAAGAAGGTCGACGCGGCCCGGCGTTTCTGCGCGCTGCCACGGGCAGCCGGCGCGGCAGACAGGCCCGCACCTTGATGATCAAGCGCCGGTTGGCGGTGCGGGGCGGCTTCGACCTCGTCATCGTCCGCCCAGTCCTCGAGGCCGGCCCCGAGCCCCGCGCCTCCTGCCTCGTCGCCTTCCCCCATGATGGCATCTTCCATGGCGGCCGCTCCCAGGTCCGGATCGTCGCTGTCGTCCACCGTGCGGTCGGGGAGGAGCTGGCGCTCTACCCCTGCGGCCCCGACCGTCGGCGGAAGAAGAGGGTTCTGCTAAGGGCAAACCAATTGATCAGAAGTCGGCCATCATGAGGACGGCTACAAAAAAGAAGAAAAACTTACGGCAGGCGGAGGGTTGGCGCGAGAATACGGCCCCTTGCCGTATCGCTAATCCTCGGCGAGCTTGCAGTTGGAGATGTAGTTCACCATGTAAGACACCTCGGCATGAGGCATCTCCCTGGTGCTCAGCCGGCACGGGTCGAAGCGGCCGCTCATCTGGCAAATCATGTGATGCCGCCCTTGGAGCGGAAGTACTCGGCGCTCCACGAAGGCGGCCACCAGGTCGGCTCCGGTCAGGCCCTCCGACTGGATCATCACCCGGAGCTGGGAGACAGCTGCGTTCCCGGCCTGAGACAATGACCTGGCCCGGTAGCTCCACGAGGGTTGCCTCCCAGCCGGCGGGCCGGCTACGTAAGCCGGCAGGTTGACGTAGTCGCCTTGCTGGGCGACGTTCTTCACGTAAAAATAGGACTTCTGCCAGAGCTTCACCGACTAGATCAGCGGGATGGGCGGGAACGGATTGTTCTCGCCCGTCCTCCTCATGGCAATGAAGGCTCCGTAGGGGGCGGGCACGCCCGCGACAACGATGTCGAGCTTGCTCTGGAAGAATTCTCCCCAGAGCTCGAGAGTGGGGAGAACCCCAAGAAAGCCCTCGCACAAGGTGACGAAAGCCGACAGCAGCATCACCGCGTTGGGCGTGAGGTGATGCGGCTGGAGGTGGTAAAATTCAAGAAAAGCGCGAAGGAATCCGCTCGCTGGGAGGCCGAAGCCGCGCAGGCAGTGCGAGCGGAAGATTACCCGCTCGCCCTCCTCCGGTGCCGGCAAAATCTCCCTCGCCGGCGCCTGACAAACCCGCACGTAGTTCTCGCCCGGCAGACGCCGCGTCCGGCGGAGGAACTCAACGTGGTCCTCGTGGACGTTGGAGCCATCCCACGAGCTCGACAACGCCATGGGAACGACGCGGCGAGGAACAAGACGATGCGATGGTGGAGACGCGCACGACCCCGCTACGGCGGGACCAAAGGAACCGAGAGGTCCAACGGCGGAGCGGCGCGGCGATGGTCGCTGCGGCGGCGAAGGGAAGAAGAAGGAAGGCGAGAAGGGGCGGAGTGAGGGAGAGCGTGCGAGCCTCTGCCGCTCCCCCTCCCCCCCCCTACTTATAGACCCGCGCGAAAGCCGAGGAGGCGTGGTGTGGGGGAACGTGGGATCAACTGCGCCCACTCCCCCACGTCCCGCGATTATTGCGCCCTGATGGCGTAATAAAACTGCCGCAGGAAGGCGAGCGGTCCGTTGTGGGCCGCAGAAGATCTGCGCTCGGGCCGAGGCCTAGGAGTGGCGGGCCCGGGCCTGCGGCGGTGTCCCATCGCGCGCGTGCATTGGCAGGTTTTCCTTGCCACGTGGCTCGCGGGATGGCGCGCGGTCAACTCGCAAGCCGACCCATGTTCCCGCCTACAAGAAACGGAGCTTTCCGAAGATGGCGCGCATAAGCAAAGCCGGCTCCTCAGGATAGGAAGCTGACCAAGCTTCTCGTGCCTTTGTCAGCCTCGAAGTTCGATCAGCTTCGGGGACTACTGCCGGAGTAAATGACCACGGGTAGCCTAGCCGGCTCCCCTTGGCCCTTCTGAAAAAATTACGAGCCGATCCGGCCCTCAAGAATCCAAGACGTGGGGCCGCCTTCCCCTTGCCGGCTGTCTCCCAGGCCGACTATCAGAAGGTGACCCGGCTTTAGCCCTCATGAAGAAAGCCACGGGAGGGCCAGCTCCGAGAAGCCGGCCACGAGAAGGCCGACTCCAAGATGCCGGCTCCCACAAAGCGGTCAAGATCGTACCCTCGAAGTCCGCATCCACATAACGGCGATGCGACGGGGCATGGCTACAGTAAAGCCTGCCACCCACGAATCCCGGAGCACGCCTGGCACAGTGCGCTGTACGGGGTGGCCATGACCCGTCCGGTGCGGCACTGTTGCCATGTTGACCCTGATGTCACCCACGACGGGCTGCCAGCGCGGCCCACGGGCGGTGGGCCCCTTCAGGCAGAGAGACACCCGAAGGCGGCCAGGCCTCCCCCAGTCGGCCCGAGATGGGGCCGGCTCCCCACGGCCGGCTTGCCTCCTCCCTCGAAGGAGACGCCCCATTAAGGAGACAAGACGCGGTGAGGCTACAGCGATCACCTGCCAAGCGGCGGCACTGTAGCCATTCTCACCTCGGCGAAGCCCTCGTCACCAGGTTGAGGCAACAGTAACCAACCACCGACAAGGTCCTGGACAGTGGGGCCTGCCTGTCGACCAAGGAGCCGGCAGCCGGCGGGACCCACCAGCCGGCGGGCCCCAGCAGCCGGCGCAGAAGCCGGCGAGCGTAGACACAGACGGCTGGGGCCCACGCCTAGCCGGATTACCATTGTACCCCCGGGGGGTGAGCCTATATAAACCCCCCGGGGCACCCATGCAAAGGGTTGATCTGAGCTAGTATTAGACACCACATAGAGAGGAGAGGAGAGCTAGTCGTGCCCTTCTTCTTCTTCTCGCAAAACAGCTCAAGGAGCATCTTGTAGCCACTCATTCATCTAGTGATCATGCGGAGACCCCGCAGAGCAGCAGTAGGGGTGTTATCTCCTCGGAGAGCCCCGAAGTTGGGTAAGATTCGCCGGCGTGCATGTCTTCGCCTCATCCCGCTTCCAGGCACCGGCGACGTCTTACTGGCTCCCACAATGATAAGCCACCCGTTGGCATATGTCGCACCTACCACCCGACACCGAGACAGCAAAGGCGGTTCTTGAGGAGGTTACCACGGAGCTCACCGGCTTAAAAAACCATGTGTCTCAAACGGTCTCGGCCATCTTCGGTAAGTCATTTGTATTAATCACTTATACTTTATTTTGACCAGGAATATAAGCCACCTACTGAACCTTTGTTAAAAAACACTCGCAGGTCCACGAAGTAAAAATCTGAGCCAAGACAGTGTGACAAAACTGAAGGCGGTTTATACCTTGGTGGAGCAATTGTATACTGGCGCTCAACGAGCACTTGCTACTATCTCCCCTGCCAACCAAGGACCCAACCGTTGAGTGATGTCTTGAAGAAGTTATCGATCTTACCCACCAGGTTTCAAGAGGTCAAATGATCTTGTGCCAGAGCCGGAGCCCTGACTGCCCTAAGCCGCTCCAAAGCCTGGCTGCCGGATTTAGATCCGGTGGATGTGGCTAAGGGGTACCCTACCGTGAAGGAAGACGGGACTCCATTTGAGCAAGACGACTTTATTGCCTGTGTGAGGGGAGTTCGTCCTGAAGCTACCATTCTTGGAGAGGAGACCAACATCGATAAATATCAGCCGGGTTTTGATATGGAAAATAAGAAGATGGCGACTCCCTCTTATAAGGTGACAGATCTTATCCCGCCGGTTCGCCAACACACTTTTGCCCCGGAAGTCGACCCAGTCGGCCTGATTGACGATGAAGCGGAGTTCATTGCTCTGAACAGCTTTGACTGGTCCAATCCCAGCTTCCAACCTGTAGAGGGAGGTGAACCGGCGAGGGAAGAGTCATAACCATCTTTTGGGCTCTCAAAGCCTTGTAATAGATTAGTTTGAAAACTGCATGTTTTGCCTATGCCATCGTGCATAAAATGTTGCATATGACTCTTTGCCAATGATGTCAATATATATATGCAGCACGTCCGTGATTACATCTGCAATGTTTTAACTCTGTTCCTATAAAAAATGAAAAAGCTGTCCGCGCGGTTTAGCACCGGACAGGTCAAAACACCCGGTATATTACTGATGAAATTATCGTAGTGGAAAAGACAAAACCAGATGTAAGATAAACAAGGCTGAAAAAACCTTTGATTAACGAAAAACACAAAGAAACATGTTCATGAATGACGCTGTCATACATGTGTTCTTTGAATCTGGACTTCCGTTTTACATGACCCAGATGATGAGGTTGATAACCCAATCTTTTGTAGAAGTCAATACTTCCATATGTCTGATGACTGTTATGCCTTGGCAACTCATTGTCAAATAACCGAGCTGGTTTAATTTGAAACCATACTGACAGTTAGATTTGAAATGATAAAAAACAGCAAGACAAAACACTAGGCTTTAGACAATGTAAATCAAAACATTTAAATAAAAACTGGAGGCTTCTGATTCGAATACGATCAGTAAACCGGACCAAAGGGGTTAAGCTAAGATTCGAATACGACCATATAGCCCCCAGTGGCTTTGGCGTTGCGCCGATCAAGAGGGTACCGACAGCTGCGTTCTCTTTGGTTCGAATACGACCTATGTTTGAACAGGAAGCCCCCAAATGACCTTGAGAGGTTTTTAACGACCCTGATTCGAATACGATCCAAGTCGGACCCAAAAGGGGTTAAGCTATGATTCGGATACAATCAAGAAGCCCCCTAGTGAGTTTGGCTTTGAGCCGATCAAGAGGGTTACGACAGCTATGTTCTCTTTGGTTCGAATACGACCTATGTTTGAACAGGAAGCCCCCAAATGACCTTGAGGTTTATAGCTAGATTCGAATATGATCATGAGCCGGACCAAAAGGTTTAAGCTAGATTCGAATACGATCAGCCCCCTTTTGGTCATTTTAAATAATGAAAATAATAAAAATATATGATCATTGAAAGGGAAAAGGACAGAGGTCCTGCTTTATTGCTTATCATAATATATACAACGTCAAAGTATGTACACGACGAGAGCCGGTGGCTTAAGTATAGTATGGCCAAAGCTGAGCAATGTTCCATGGCCGGTGGGTCTCCTCCTCCGACTTACGTGAGTCTATTTGCTCTAGAACGTCAATGAGGTAATATGACCCATTGTTTAAGTTATTGCTGACCACAAAGGGTCCTTCCCAAGGCGGGGATAGCTTGTGTGCATCAGACAGATCTTGGATGAGCCGGAGCACCATGTCACCTTCTTGAAAGGTTCTGGACTTAAACTGGTGGCTGTGATAACGGCGCAGGTCCTGTTGATAAATTGTTGATCGAGCCACTGCCAAATCTCTCTCGTCATCTAACAAGTCAAGTGCATCCTGTCGGGCTTGTTCATTATCAGCTTCAACATAAGCTGCCACGTGAGGCGAGTCATGACGGATGTCAGTAGGCAGCACTGCTTCTGCTCCATAAACCATGAAGAAAGGTGTATAACCTATAGACCTGTTAGGAGTGGTATTAATAATCCACAGCACCGAGGGTAATTCCTCTACCCAACAACCCGGCGTCCGTTGTAAGGGAACCATAAGCCGAGGCTTGAGACCTTTTAGGATTTCCTGATTTGCTCTCTCAACTTGACCATTGGACTGGGGGTGAGCTACTGACGAAACATCAAGCCGGATATGCTCATGTTGACAAAACTCCTCCATAGCACCTTTGGACAGATTAGTGCCATTGTCAGTTATAATGTTGTGTGGAAAACCAAATCGAAAAATCACCTTTTTCATGAACTGAACCGTCGTGGCTGCATCACACTTGCTCACTAGCTCTGCATCAACCCATTTCGTGAATTTGTCAACTGCCACCAAATGATGTGTCTTTTTATCCCTAGATCTTTTGAAAGGTCCAACCATATCAAGCCCCCAAACCGCAAATGGCCAAGTGATTGGAATCATCCGTAGTTCTTGAGCCGGTACGTGTGCTCGTCGTGCAAACTTTTGACATCCATCGCACCTACTGACCAGATCATCTGCATCAGCATGAGCCATTAACCAGTAAAAGCCATGACGAAAAGCTTTGGCCACTAGAGATTTTGAGCCGGCATGATGGCCAAAATCTCCCTCATGGATCTCATGAAGAATCTCTTGACCTTCTTCAGGAGAGACACATCGCTGAAATGCCCCAATGACACTATGATGATATAATTCACCATTAGAAATTGTCATTGACTTAGACCACTGGTTATCTGTCTTGCCAAGGTCTCATCCTCTGGCAACTCACCCCGGGTCATGTAAGCCAAATATGGCACTGTCCAATCTGGAATGACATGAAGAGCCGCCACCAACTGGGCCTCCGGGTCAGGAACGACCAAGTCTTCCTTTGTAGGCAACTTGACAGAAGGGTTATGTAAAACATCTAAAAGGTGTTAGGTGGCACCGGCTTACGCTGAGATCCCAACTGGCTTAAGGCATCCGCCGCTTCATTATTTCTGCGATCAATGTGTTCCACCTGATACCCCTTGAAGTGTCCAGCCACAACATCCAGCTCTCGATGATAAGCCGCCATGAGAGGGTCCTTGGAATCCCACTTGCCTGACACCTGCCGAGCCACCAAATCTGAGTCGCCAAGGCACCGTACCCGGCTCAGACTCATCTCTTTAGCCATTCGAAGACCATGGAGCAAGGCTTCATATTCTGCTGCATTGTTAGTACAAGGAAACATCAATCGCAACATATAACAAAACTTGTCACCTCAAGGAGAAGTTAAAACAACTCCAACCCCCCGAGCCTTCCAACTGTCTGGACCCATCAAAATGAATCGTCCAATATGTGTTGTCTGGCTTTTCTTCAGGTGTCTGTGACTCTATTCAATCGATAATGAAATCGACCAGCGCTTGAGATTTGATCGCAGTACGTGGCACATACTTTAAACCATGAGACCCAAGTTCAATGGCCCACTTGGCGACTCGTCTTGTGGCTTCTCTATTTTGAATAATATCTCCTAACAGAGCGGAGCTAACCACAGTGATAGGGTGACCCTGAAAGTAATGCTTGAGCTTCCGGCTTGCCATGAATACCCCATAAACAAGCTTCTGCCAATGTGGGTACCTTTGCTTAGATTCAATGAGCACCTCACTGACATAGTAAACCGGCCGCTGAACCGGATGTTCCTTGCCAATTTCCTTGCGCTCCACCACAATAGCCACACTGACAGCACGTGAGTTAGCAGCCACATATAACAACAATGACTCCTTCTCAACAGGAGCATCAAGAACTGGCAGCTCAGCGAGCTATCTCTTCAGATCCTCAAAGGCAGAGTTGGCAGCGTCACTCCAGACAAAGTCATCTGCTTTTTTCATCATTTGATACAATGGCATAGCCTTCTCACCCAACCGGCTTATAAACCGCCTTAAAGCTGCAACACGGCCCGCCAGCCGCTGAACGTCATTGATGCATGCCGGTTTAGCCAAAGATGTGATTGCCTTAACTTTCTCCGGGTTAGCCTCAATGTCTATGTTAGACACCAAAAAACCTAAGAGCTTGCCATCTGGGACTCCAAAAACACACTTGGCCGGGTTAAGCATCATCCGGTAGACCCGGAGGTTATCAAAGGTTTCCTTCAGATCAGCTACCAAGGTTTCCTTCTCTCTAGATTTCACTACTACGTCATCCACATAAGCATGAACATTATGTCCAATCTGTTTATGAAGGCAATTCTGTACACACCATTGATAAGTCGCATGGGCACTCTTAAGCCCAAAAGGCATAGACACATAGCAGAAGGCTCCAAATGGAGTGATGAAAGTTGTCTTCTCCTGGTCCTTAACTGCCATCTTGATCTGATGATAACCAGAGTAAGCATCCAAAAAACTCAAACGCTCACAACCCGCCATAGCATCAATGATTTGATCAATACGAGGAAGAGCAAAAGGGTCAGCCGGACAAGCTTTGTTCAAATCTGTGTAATCCACACACATGCGCCAGATGTCGTTCTTGTTAAGCACAAGCACCGGGTTAACCAACCACTCTGGGTGAAAAACTTGAACAATGAACCCGGCTGCCAAGAGCCGGGCCACCTCTTCTCCGATAGCCTTGCGCCTTTCCTCGTTAAATCGCCAAAGAAATTGCCGAACCGGCTTAAACTTTGGATCAATATTGAGAGTGTGCTCGGCAAGTTCTCTTGGTACACCCGGCATGTCAGAAGGCTTCCATGCAAAGATGTCCCGGTTCTCACGGATGGACTCGATGAGCGCGCTTTCCTATTTTGGATCCAAGTTAGCACTGATAATGAACTGTTTGGATGAGTCGCCAGGAACAAAATCAATCATCTTGGTGTCATCAGCTGATTTGAATTTCAACACAGGTTCATGCTCCGTAGTTGGCTTCTTCAAAGACGTCATGTCTGCCGGTTCAACATTATCTTTATAAAACTTTAATTCCTCTGTTGCACAAACAGACTCAGCATAAGCAGCATCACCTTCTTCACATTTCAGGGCTATTTTCCAGCTTCCATGTACTGTGATGGTGCCTTTATAACCCGGCATCTTGAGCTGCAGATACACATAACACGGCCGAGCCATGAACTTGGCATAAGCCGGCCGTCCAAACAGGGCATAATATGGGCTTTTGATCTTAACCACTTCAAAAGTTAACTTCTCAGCCCTAGAATCATATTCATCCCCAAAGGCTACTTCCAGCTCAATCTTACCAACTGGGTATGCCAACTTACCAGGTAGAACACCATGAAAAACATTGTTGGATTTTTTAAGACTCTTGTCAGTCAAGCCCATGCGACAAAACGTCTCATAATAGAGGATGTTGATGCTACTGCCTCCGTCCATGAGCACCTTAGTAAACTTATATCCACCAACCTGAGGTGCCACTACCAAAGCCAAGTGACCCGGATTATCAACCCGGGGAGGGTGATCCTCCCTACTCCACACAATAGGCTGTTCTGACCATCTCAAATAACATGGAACCGTCGGCTCAACAGCGTTTATAGCCCTCTTGTGAAGTTTTTGGTCCCTCTTGCACAAACTAGTGGTAAATATGTGGTACTACTCACTATTCAGCTGTTTGGGTTACTCTGATACCCGGACTGCTGCTGCTGTTGCTGCTGATTACTTTGGCCGGATTGCTGATTATAACCACCCTGGTTACCCGGATGGCCCTGGCCGTGAAAACCGCCTCCGCCTGAGCCGGCACTCGGGCCATGAAAGCCGCCACCGCCTGAACCGCCGTCAGGTCCGTGGTTACCATCGAACATGTTGGAATTTTTAAACGCCTTCATGATCGTACAGTCCTTCCACAGATGGGTAGCTGGCTTCTCCCGGGTGCCGTGTCTCGGACAGGGTTCATTCAGTAGTTGCTCAAGGGTGGGACCTGACCCGCCTGACCGAGGAGGTGGCCTCCCCTTGCGCCGTTGGTTGTTGCCCTGTGTACTAGCGTTAGCCACAAACTCGTCAGCCTTACGTTTATTACCTCCTTGATTCGCCGGGTTATGCTGGTGACCCTTGCCATTGACGTTCTTTTTTCCCTTTCCTGCCTTCTCTTCATCAGACGCGGGATCCTTGGTACTATCTAAATCAGCATATTTGACCAGAGACACCATCAGCTGGCCCATGTCATGACAATCACGCTTGAGCCGCCCCAGCTTCTGCTTCAGAGGTTCAAAACGGCAATTTTTCTCCAACATTAAGACCGCAGAGCCGGCATCCATCTTATCAGATGAATGTATTATCCCCTTGACCCGGCGCACCGAATGGGTCGTGGACTCACCTTCCTCTTGCTTACAGTTAGTCAAGTCCACGATTAACATAGGTTGCTTACATGTGTCCTTGAAGTTCTGAATGAATCGGGCTTTTAACTCCGCCCATGACCCGATGGAGTTGGGTGGCAACCCTTTCAACCAAGTGCGAGCTGTTCCATCCAACATCATAGTGAAATGATTATCCATTGCTGCATCGCTGACCTCCAATAGCACCATCGCCATCTCGTAACTTTCAATCCATGCCCAAGGCTGCAAGTCGGCCATGTAATTAGGCACCTTACGAGGCCCCTTAAAATCTTTTGGCAAGCACTCATTACGTAGAGCTGGCACCAGGCAAGGGACACCTCCTGTCCTTGTGGCCACTCCTGCCTCAACAGAGGTTGCTGGATAAACCGGAAAAGCCTGATGGGCCGCCTGCTCAACTGCCAGTTGAACCGCCCACTCAGCCTCCTGACGGATTCTCTCATGATCCACCAAGTTAAAGGCTCCATCCTGCACCAGGTCATGCCTGCGCGGTTGGTTACGGCGTTGGGCATTGCTTGACATAGCCGCTGAGTCCATATGCCTGCTATAGCTCGGGCTCCGGCTTGGGCGAGGGGTTGAATGGATTCTGTCTTGACTATAAGAGTACGCATCCTACTGTGCCAGGGTTGTCTGACCCTTCGTGTTTTGATCGCCGTTGGAGAGTCGCCTTCCATTGGGAGAGCCGCCAGATGAGCCGACGCAGCAATTAAATTCTCCAAAGGGTTAGAGAAGTGACCCGGTGGTACTGGCGTGTAATGAGGCGGAGCAGTATTCACACGGGGTGGTTCCATGGCCCTCGGCTGAACCGGCGCCCCCGTCCCGGGTGTTGTGATCCGGTTTGCCTCCGGTGGGTTGCTGGGACCGGCCCCAGGTGTGTGAAAAAGGTTCCTAGGATCGTAAGTCAGAGGCAGACATGACTGAGTTTTCTCGTGTCTTCTCCTTATGACCTCGTTTGACGCGTTCAGATCCACCTAGAGCCGAAAAGTCTCCGCTTGAAGCTGCCGAGCACGAGCATCCAAAACCGCCCGCTCCGCAGCCATCCTGACATCTTCTGCTGCTAAATTTACCTTGGCTTGTGCCACCTCTTCGCGTAGTCGTGCCACCTCAATGCCATGCTGAGCCTTATCCGCCGGCTCAACCACAACAGTCAACAGAGCCGCCATCTTATCCATGAGGTCCATTGGTACTTGAGCTAGGGGGCGCGCGGGGTCTCCTGACCCAGTTGCTGCCGACCCGGTGGTTATTGCTGCCGCAACCGTAGAATCTGCCCGGGTTGAGTGCCAGCCATGAAGACTCCGACTCGATTCGGCGGCTCAGAGGGGTCCGGAATACTGCTACCATCGGAACAGCTCCCAAGCACGCCATCTTGTAGCTGATACAAAGAATATGTCTCGCCTGTGGACAATGCATCGTTAGAGCAGAAGGCCGTCTCACCACCGTCTATCGATCCTTCAGAAAATTCCCCTCCATGGATGCAACCCACAAAGGCCCGCTGTAGGGCGGGTTGAGCCCGGGCGGGTCTCGCGCGCTGAGTCGTCTCGATGAGGTTGGTGCAGATGTCCGGCTCAGGGCCTGACTCACTGATCCGGACGATGAAGACATGGATTCCCCCGAAGGGGACCCGGTACCCATACTAAATCGAGCCAGCGTCGGGGCCCCAGCCTTCATCGTCGATGTAGAGCTTGCCGCGACAACTCTTGGTCATCCGGCCCACAACGTATCCCTTGAGCCCTTCGAAGTTGCCCTTCAAGAACTCAAATCCACCATGCGCTGGCCCCACGGTGGGCGCCAACTGTTGAATTGTCACAGCAGATGTCCTAGCGAAAGGACTTAGTCGTAGGGCCTTCACAACTAGGAAGCTTAAAGGGGTTAATCAGGACAAAGGACACTAAAGGTTTATACTGGTTCGGCCCCTTACGGTGAAGGTAAGGCCTAATCCAGTTGATGTTGTATTGCTAGGTTTCAATGACCAAGGAGTGAATCCGCTATCTTGGCTATCGATCTATTGTTTTCTTCCCCTAAACCGCCGCCGGGTCGTCCCCTTATATACACGGGTTGACGCCTAGCGGCCTACAGAGTCCCGGCCGGCTCATAAAACGTGTTCGGCTCGGTGAATTCTTTTATATGCCTTTCTTTACAAGTCTTTCTTTACATATGGCGGTTTACTATATTGGGCCTTAAGCCGCCTCTGGCTTAGGCCTTCTACAATTCTTAATAAACTATCACCTTGAATATTACTGGGCTTCTCTTAACAATCTGCCATTAGGGTTGACCCGGCCCCTCCTGGGCGGGTCATACCTGAAAGTTATATTCCCAACAATGACCATTATGCAAGGTTGTCAGAATCGCGATTCTGTTGTACGATTCTACCACTATATGATCCAATCTAAACCCTCTGATTCTACGAGTTTAGTTCATAGAATCTACGTTTCTACGATCCTGATAGTTAAGATTCTATGATTTGCGATCCTACCATCAGAGGTCCGATCCGGTTCAAAATCACGATTCTGACAACCTTGCGTTATGTTGAGTTACGACCTAATTGGTTTCCCTTCTAAACCACCCCTTCTTCAGGAATTCGTGTTGGATACCCCTGAACTGGTTGTTTAAGCTAAACTACAACTTGGAGAACTAGAAGATAAAAGCTTGATCTAACATAGTTCATTCCAAAGGGATATCTTTGTGATTGTGTGTGTGTGTGTGTTGAAGAAAGATGATACCTTGATCGGTTGACCTTCATGATCAACTGTTGGATATATTGTCTTACCCAAGCTTTGATTTGACTATGGGTTATCGTCAAATCAAAATCAGAACCAAGGATTTTCCTAATATTGTCCTACTTGTGGTTGTTTCCTCGAGCATACGCCACTACATCCTTTGGTCTGACCAATGCTACCAGCTTGTTCACATAGTTGTGGAATTCCATCTTCACGGAACTCTCGACAAATTGTTGTTGAGCCCATCGGTAACATCTTTATCTTCTCCATGATTCATGATGAACACTAAAGCTAGTGTTGGAAACTTTTATAAACCTATTGTGTCCGGTTCATGAAGTATATGTTTATGATGAAATAAGTGACTTCCTTTAAGTCCTTTAAGTTCACGTGCATTTGATACAAGTTGCGGCCGTGAATTTGAGATAAGTTTGTTTTTGTTTCCTCTGGGATTATCCCAAGTCAGTCATGCATGTGCAAAGTATTCTATGGTTTGGTAAATTGATCACCTCCATTCCATATGTATTCCCTAGCACACCAAGCCACTGATTGATTTGTTCAAGAAAAAGGAGTATGTTCTAAAGTGTTAATCCTTTAGACTTGCGCAAAGACTTTGATATCTTCAATGATGGTTCCCGATCAGAACTCGGTTTTGTCTTGTTGTAAGAATTCTATGTGGCCATGTTTGTCTTGGACAGTGTGTTCCCGTGTGACTTACAATCTAGATCATGCTTTGGAGCTTGCTTCCATAGTTCAGTTCCTGAGAATCTCGCGAGATCATCTCATCGATTTGTGTTGCAAACTTTATTTTCGGTGATGCTGAGTTTGAAGTACCCTGCCACAAACCAGGTCTGAATCTTTGGCAGATATATATGATGGTTGGAACATTTCTCAAGAATTATAATATTGGCCTCACTAAAACCCGGTAAAGGTGATGTTGTGGCTAACACACCTAGCCGAAATACTTATTATTTTAGTATATTGATTTAGCAATTGGGCCACTTCCCCATGAGGTTTTCGTATGACTTATTCTAGAAGTTGTTCCTTATGGATCATTTGTGTTTCCGAAGTCTGACCTTTACTTGATGATCATTTTGATGCTAGTCCAAAGCATGATTGTGGTATCTAGAACATTAAGGAGAGTATTAGAAGTGGAGTGCTTAATGTCTCTCGGTCGATAATCTATATTTTGTTTCCTTGGCATAGCTAGGGTAAAATTTGAGAAGGTGTTATCTTCCTTTGCATCTAGGTCTTCCATTATTCGTCATGGTGGTATGAAGTTGTACCAAGATCTTTGGCATAGATGTTGGCAAAACCTAATGAATATGGAATGCTCAAGTTCTTTAAAGCATGCTCAAACACTAGGTTATACGTTCAGTATCGATTGGAATGTGCCTTCCATTCCCGGGTTGTTCTATAACCATAGTTTCCTTTCCAATCTAAGTATGCCAACCTTTTGAATTCCATTGAAGTTCGTTTGTAAATTTGCCTCAGTCTAGTACAAAAAGTAATTTTCTTGCCTGGCTAGGAAATATTTCTACGAGTCACCTCTCCTAAGGTGCCTTGCTAATGTATCAAGGGCAACCCATTCGTTACCTACCAATTGAACCTTCGTCATATGTTTCTTTCCATCGCTCCTAATGTGTGTTTTATGTCTCAGCTCAAAAGATATTCCTACGTTCTCATTCCATGAGTTGATCGTGAGTTTCTCGATCTTCAGGAAGGTCGATTCCTGTAGACTTTCCCTTTCTTTTTGTCATTGTGTTGGATGAAGTTCTCAAAGCAAAGACGTCAAGGTCAAGATGATGCAATGAATTATCATCTTCAAGAAGTGCAATTGGATCAAGAAGATTGTGTCAGATCCGCATTCCCTCTTCCCTCTTACCTTGCGTCTTGAATCTCGGGATGAGATTCACGCCTGGGAGAGGCCTGTCAACCACGATTGCCCGTTTGTCAGACTCAAAATCAAGATGCAGAGAATGGCTAGAGATCTCAAAATTTGGAGTACATATCTCTTCAGCAAGGCAAAGATGCAGTTCCACATAGCAAAGGAAGTCATACTGCAACTAGATATTGCTCAGGAAAATAGAGTTTTGACTGCAGCAGAATTCGGGCTCAGAAAAATGCCGAAGGCAAAAGTGCTAGGGCTTGCTGCGATTGAGAGGGTAAGGAAAAGGCAAGCCTCTAGGGTCACATGGCTCAGGGAAGGGGACGCAAGCACAAAAAAATTTCATGCAAAATGTAATGCCAGAAGAAGAAAGAACCATATCCATATGATCAGAATAAGGGAGGGAACGATCGTAACTAAACATGCAGCAAAAACTGCAGAGATACACAAGCATTTCACAGAGGCTCTTGGCACGGCAAAGCAACGGCAGCACACCCTGACCTGGGACGACCTGCAAATCCCAAGAATCACGACGCCAGGCTTGGATAACCCTTTCACTGAGGGTGAGGTTTGGGCCACGATCGTGGCGTCGCCGGCTGAAAAAGCCCCTGGGCCGTACGGTTTCACCGACAAATTCTTCAGAGCAAGCTGGCACACCATAAAAGACGACATAATGGAGGTGTTCACAAAATTCTATCACCTTGTGGGAGACAATTTCCACGATGTTAACAAAGCTTTCATCACTCTGCTACCCAAGAAGGAGGTTGCGATGGAAATGACACACTTCAGGCCAATCAGTTTGATCAATTCAGTTTCCAAACTCATCACCAAGGTTCTCTCTATGAGACTAGCAAAAGTATTCCCAGAGATCATATCACCGGCGCAATCAGCTTTCCAGAAGGGAAATGCATCCACGATAGCTTCCTATACGTTCAAAGCTGCATCAAGGCTCTCCATAGAAACAGAAAACCGGCACTGCTCTTCAAGCTACATATCACGAAAGCATTCGATTCAGTTTCCTGGGAGTACTTCTTAGGGCCAGTTCTTTTGAGCTGCGGCTTGTGCATAAGCTGCGGTGAAATTAAGCCCGTGAGAAGCTGCAGTGAGAATAAGCCCCTTGTGAATAAGCCATCCAGTTCTTTTTTGTTTCTGTTTGTTTAACTTATTTTCTGATAAACTAGTGAAAACTCCAATATATCTTGGAGCCATCGTTCTGTACATGCGTGGATTATTATTTGCATGGCCGCATGGGGCAGGTACGGCTTGTTGCCTTGTTCTGTTGGCTGAGCGGTGGCAGTTTTTCTGTAAATACAAGCAGCGAAAAGGGCAAGGATAAATACCGCTTCACTTTTTAAAGGGCTGCGCTCGAGAAGCTTCCCATCGCTGGCTTATCTCAAACGTGAAGGAGGGGGCTGTCGCTGGAAATTAAGCTAATGGCACCTAAACGAGTCCTTTTTGGCTTGAGCTTAATTTCCGCCATAAGCCTCCCATAAGCTTGAAAAGAACTGAGCCTTAGAACTACTGCAGCACATGGGCTTTAGCGCCTGCTGGAGAGATTGGATCACGCTTCTGCTATCCACGGCCTCGTCCTCCTGCCTGCTTAACGGCGATAACGGGCCCCCAATCCTGCATCGACAAGGCTTTAGGCAGGGAGACCCCCTGTCTCCACTGCTTTTTATTCTGGCAATCGACCCTCTTCACCGGCTGCTGGCAGCGGCGACAGAACAGGGTATTTTAGCGCCTCTCCCAGGTAGGGGTACGAGCATGAGAGTTAGCTTATACGACGATGACACTGTCATCTTCGCCAACCCTAGCAAAGTCGATGTGACAATGCTCCTGTCCATTCTCCATCTCTTCGGAGAAGCAACGAGCTTGCGACTTAACCAGGAAAAATCCTCAGTAGCCCCAATTAGATGCGACGACCTAAACCTCGACGATATACTCCAAGTTTTTGACAGAGTTGTAGTCAGCTTCCCGATAACTATTTAGGTCTCCCAATCTCCATGGGTAGAATTAGGATAGTGCAGCTACAATTCATTCTTGATAGGATACGATCGCGGCTCGCCGTCTGGAAGGGAAAGCTCATGACATGGCCGGGAGGAGGGTCCTGGTGCGCAGTGTGCTTTCGGCAATGCCCACCTTCGCCATGACTGTTCTTCGACTGCCAAAGAAGCTCATCAAGGAAATAGACAAGGCGAGGCGCAGATTTCTTTGGGCGCGGGAGGAAGAGCTATCGGGAGGGAAGTGTAAAGTCAACTGGAAAACGGTATGCGCGCCGACTGACAAAGGAGGGCTGGGGATTCAAGACCTCCAGCACTTTGGCAGAGCGCTACGGCTTCGGTGGCTTTGAATGTCATGGAAAAACCCAGACAGGCCATGGAAGGATTTTCCCTCACCCTGCAACGAAGAAGACAAGCAGCTTTTTGCTCTGACCACCAGGGTTACGATCGGCGATGGGAAAACAACCACTTTTTGGTCATGTAACTGGTTGGGCGGCAGGCCTCTTTGCACATCCTTCCCTGCTTTGTTCAGGCACTCGAGAAAAAAAATGCGGACAGTGGTGGAGGCCCTCAGAAACGATCAGTGGATCAGGGACCTACAGCATGGAAACTGGGAACACATAGTCATCGAGGTAGTCTCTCTTGCAAGAATGATCAGAGAACAAGGGCAAGCCTTGGTACAACAATAGCAGGACATGATCAGGTGGACAGAAAGTAGCAACGGCATCTACTCCACCAGTGCAGCGTACAAGACCCAGTTCAACGGCATCCCCTCCACAGACATGAAGAACACAATATGGAAAGCATGGGCCCCTGCAAAGATAAAGATATTCTCATGGTTGCTACACTTGGACCGACTCTAGTGCAACGATAGGCTTCGGCGATGTGGATGGCCAAACTCTTATTTCTGCCACCTCTGCAGAAGAAACTTGGAGACATATGTCCACCTCTTCTGGAACTGCCATATCTCCAGGGCAGTGTGGAGTGAAGTGGCAACATGGAAGGGGTGTGCTTCTCTAGCCCCGCAGCAAGGAGAACAGTCGTCTACAGCTTCGACGATCAAGCAAATCATTTCCTGCACGAGAAAGGAGGGAAGGAAAGGAGTACGTACCATAATCATGGCAACAACCTGGGAGCTCTGGAACGCGAGAAACAATAGCGTTTTCAGAGCGAAGGATGTGCAGGCAACAACAATCACCGGGGCGATCAGAGAAAACATAGAACAATGGCGGCTTGCTAGAGCTAAAGCCATAGAGCCCCCGTTCGGGGATCCAGGCGCGAGATAGGAATCAAAATCAAACAGGCCGTGCGGGTGCAAAGACACCCCCATGTTAGTCTTTTATTTTCTTCACTTCCTTTTGTTATGTCCTTTTGATCATCCTTTGATCAAACATTGTATTCTTCACTCCTCTGCTAAATCAATCGAAGCCAGCCAAGCTGGATCTTTCAAAAAAAATCTTGTTTGGTTGGGGTGAGTCGTCACAACTCTAGAATATTTGCTTGTAAATAGTTTCGTTTAGATGTAATCATGTATCATGTTTAAATTTCAATTAACCTTGAAATGGGGATGATCAAACCCTAGCAGATAATTAATTAAACTAGATTCAAATTCAAATCTTTTCAATGAACCCAAAATGCTCTTAAAATATGTCCATGATTTATGAAACAGGGTGAAAACCTCTATAAAAAAATGGTGCGCACTTTTCAAGGATGTACTTGGGCTTTGAATTAAGTCACTAAGTTATTTGGATTGGGTTATAAATTGCTATAAATAATTTATAACTCCAGTAATTCTGAAATATTGTGGGGCTTTGGGATAATCATCTTAGTCCACATAATATTTTTCAGAAACAACATGACTGATGCTAATGACTTGTACACTTGATACCCGCAAAAGAAGAAAAGACTTGTACACCTAATGCTACACGTACAAACAGTTACAAACTTTTACAAAAAGGGTTAATTTGATTGGTCAATAGGTGGCGAGGCGGCCCACCCCCTGAAAATCAGGGGGGACAAATTTATGATTGGTTAGTGGATGAAAAAAAATTCTAGTCAGCATGTAATTGCGTGTAATTCTTTGTGTGTTTAGCATTATTAATATACAGATAGCTACTGGGGCAGTGGCAGTGCCTGGGGCCGTTCCCGTTGGTTGGTTTCCATCCACCTGGAAAAGAAACGGAACAGAACGTAGGTTAGAGTAGTAGTGGCTGCGCGGCTTGGGGTCCCGCGAGTAACGTACGTGCCGCGCGCGTGGGTGAGTGGCGACGGTGGCCGGTGCGGGCGCAGGGAGGGAAAAGAAGCGCCCTGAGCACTTTTTCCGGCTCCGCGGCCTCCGGGTGCGCGGGGGTTGTTGGACGCCGATGCAGGCCAGTGGTCTCCGGCAACCACATTGATTTACGCCGCCCAAAACAAAAGCTTCGTATCATATCCTTTTCCCCGGCAACCTCACTTGCACTGTGATGCGACAGGAAGAAAGGCAGGAGATGGCAGCGTAGGCGTTAGGAAAACAGTAGTAAAACACAAGGCATTTTAATCGCAACAACCGCGTCAAACAAGATGTTAGATATATAGTACTCTCTCCATTTCTAAATATTTGTCTTTCTAGAAATTTCAAATGACTACTACATACGGATGTATGTAGACATATTTTAAAGTGTAGATCACTCATTTTGCTTCGTATGTAGTCACTTGTTGAAATGCCTAGGAAGACAAGTATTTAGAAACACAGGGAGTATATGAAACACATGCATGCACGAGGGAAGGCAAGAAATGGCATCGTTTTCGGCCGATGAAGCTCAGCGATCACCACGTAGTAGCACTTCCTCTCGAAGATTCGGCGACGGCAAGTGGGCATGGCGCCGTGTGCACACCATCTCGGAGCCGACTAATGGAGGCAGCTTCGGGGCCCGCCGCCGCGCGAGGCCATGCCCGTTGGCTCCCGCCGGGAAAAAGGAAGTGGAACGCCCGGTCGGCGTTGGCCGCGCAACGGTGGCCCGACCCGAAAAAGGCCACTGCGCCGCCCCCGCTCCGGCGCCGGGTGCGCGGGGGTTGTTGGACGTCGCGTCGCCGTGTGCGTGCGTGTGGGGCGGTGGGCGCGTGCGGCCGCACCTCATTCCATCGCGGACGAGTGCGCGCCCGGTCCCGCCCATTCGATCCGCTCCATCCACCTGTCCCGTGATCCCGTCCGGTCGACCCCCCGCTCGAACACTCTCGATCGATCGTCTTCCTCCCGCGTGCGCTGCTCACGCGCCCGTCACACGCAGCACGTCCTCGGTGCAAACCGGTAAAGACCGGCCACCGGCGACCGGCGGTTCCTACCTAGTATGCGTCGAGAGTAAGTATAGAAGGTGGCGCGACGAATGTGGCTACGAGGCGGCAGGTAGATGGCACATCATCGATCAGGGCTTGTCGGATCACGGTCTACCAGGTCGCAGCTGAAAAGTGGTCTAGCTAGCTCATTCATGCCCGCTGTACACGCAATGACGCGAGTCAATCGAGGACTCTTGTTGTTGCCCCGCTCATAGGTCATAGCCAAACCAACAAGATTTGGGAACCACACTATGCCACCATGCATGCATAGACCGGACTGCCGAGCTAGCCTAGAGAATCCACCGGGTTACCTTTTTTTCTCCAATAAAGGGCATTCCATACATTACGGAACAAGATGTTTGCAACCATCTAAAAGAAGCTAAAATAATATTTCAAAAAAAAGAGAGGCTAGAAACTAACAGGTGATGCGATCTGTTGCCACTCCTAGCAGCTACCTGTGCAAGCATGTAAGCAACTCTGCTGGCTCCTCGAGAAGTATGCTAGAGCTTGACATCTTCTAGTCTCTCAGATATATTCCGCACATCTTTGTAGTGGAAACAAGATAGAGACTGATCATCCCCTCTTTCTTGCAGACTTCGATGTCACATAGATTACCAGACTCGACAACTAGAGCCATGGCCGCTCGCTCAGCGTACAGCTTGATCCCTTACAGCAAGTGCATAGCTCTCGGCCTCTTCTGGATCGTGGCTTCTACCTTCAGGATTTGCCGTCATGAGGACTTCTCCTTAATCCTTTAGAGCATGGTTAATAATATAGCTAGCGGCCGGTTATATGAAATTATCATGTCACTTATAGCCAACCTAATAACACACCCATACAATAGTTAGTCATACTAGTAATATCATTAATTTATGACCTACATCTTTCTCTCACAAAGATCGTCGGGTCTCGTGCTACAGTTTGTTGTAAGCTTTATAGTCCGCTTTTTTTCCTTCTCCTCTTCTATCTTTTTTAACTAGACACAAATCTAACGTGTCATCTCTTATAGTCCATCTACGTCACTCTATTGTACTTGCTCTTACAATTTCTGACCACAAACCCGATTGTTGAATTCTTTGTTTTTTTTAGAAAAGGAGGATGACCCCCGGCCTCTGTATCTGGGCGATGCATACGGCCATTTTATTATTATTCTCACAAGACCTTACAAAGCCATACAACAGTAAGACTAAAGTCACCGTCTAAGCAACAGTTGTCGCTACACCTATCCAATTGATGAAGGGGCGCAGATAGTCTGGACCTAATACCAAACAGACATCGCAACCAAACCTAAACATCTAAGACCTGAGGTCCCAACCAGGACGCCTGCCGGGTATGGGGCACCTACCAGTCCGGCGCACTCCTCAACCAGGACACCTGCCGGGTATGAGGTCGCCGCAGCCACGTGTCATCAATCCATCTTCAGAGCTGTAATGTTGCATGAACCGTGCCAGGTCTCTCTGCCATCGACGCCACCACGACGCCAGACAGTGCCACCATCCCGCGCTCGTCCATCATCACACGCCCACCGGCGAGACCCCCACTGCTCCATGCCGCTGAGACCCGCCGTTGTCGACGTGCCAGATGCCACGCCGCTCCTCCGACGCGAACACCAAAAACAGGAAACGCCCTAAAGATACAAGGGGCACTCTGCACAGCAGGAAAGCCGCCGCGAGCAGCTGCAGCAGAGAGCCAGCCGATGGCCAAAGCCCCCACCTTCAACAACCCACACCCGAATCGTAACTCCCCAGGCAACGCCTCCAAGGAGGGAATGACGCCCATGGCGCAACCGCTGCCCAATCCAGGCCGGATTTTGGGTTTTCACCCGGGAGAGGACCGGAGGTGGCAAGAATAGGGACCACGACACCGCCTTCAGGAAGGATGCGTCGCCCGAAGCCGACACCGCTGTCGAGCCGAACCAGCCGGCCTAGGGTTTCCCCCGGTCCCAATCTGCACCACCATCCCCAGAAGCACCGGATCCAACAGCAGCCGCCGGCATTCAGCGCAAAGAGGAAGAAGCGGGAACGAGGGAGCAGCAGGCCTCCAGATCTGGCGAGGACGAGGGCCCCCGAACTGCCGCCACCAAGCGCCGACGCCCCACCACCCGAGCGGTCGAGGACGCCGGGCAGAGTCCCCGCGCACACCGTCCAGGGCGCGAACGGCGGCGCCGCACCAGCAGGGGCCGCCACCCCGTGGATCCGGATCTCCGCGAAAGGGACAACGAAGGCCTCGCCGCCACCGTCACTGGTGGCCGCACGGGCTTGCCCGGCGCCCTCCTCGGGTAGCGGCGAGGAGGAGTAGAGGAGATGTAGGTGGTGGCGCTCGAAACCCTGTTCGCCGCCCGAGTCGCCCGAGCGGGCGACGCGGGGGCCGGGGGAGCGGGCGTACGATATCACGTACGTACGTGAAGCAAAGCTTGCGTAGGCATTTAGCTTGGCCCACCCCTCTGATGGAAGGCACCAGTTTGTCTATACTTTGTGTCGTTTTTCTACCAGCTTGAGGTGCATATTTCAGGGCAAAAGCTCTTTTCCCTTCCCATTATCCACTACTTTCTCCGGAATACTCCAAAGCAATAGATGAAGGTTGATCAGATAACTCACACAAGCATCAATACTTTCCTTCCTGTTACCATTATTCGCGCAAAGCGAGAAGATAAGTAATATGCGTGCTTGCATATCCGGTTCCACGTGGTTCATGAGCTGAAACAACTCCATCGGGGTTTACTTTCTTGTCGTTAGTTAGATGAGATGGCAATTGGTTGTACGATTAACCAACAAAATTGTGTGTCTGGTTTTCATATGACAGATCTCCATTAATTGCGATTTAATTCTGAATACTATAACCTGAAATTTTGCTTCTTACCAACTCCATAATTTTGTAGTATTTCACCTTCTCATATGACATGTTTCCCTTGTAAAAGGAAAATTAATCATACCGCCACTACTGATATGGTTCGCGTGTGAGTAAATAGATGTACTCCTCAAATTACAATTGTTTTCAAGTACTACTAAGGATCTTGATTTCATGGTACATGAATTTTGTTTATTTTAAAGAAGCATCCATATGCTTCGGCCACACAGATTTCTGGTTTCCTGTCCAAAATCATGCAATTGGACCTCGCATACAAAATTCCAAAATCCGTATACTCAGGGAGTGGCGTCGGGCACGGACTTCTCTCAGAGTTTGAATTTGGCCGGGTTTCACAGGTAGGAAGAACGCCAAAGTCACGATCACATCGGGCTCAAGAAACTGAATGCAGCCAAGGAAAATGTCGTGATCTCCGTGGACAGGAAAACATCTAGGCCAGGATCCTGATTGCTATCCGGACAAATGGTGATGTCCCCATAGTTCAGTGCTGCAATTGCTAAATGCAATGTCGTAGAGACTGTTAACACATTATTTTAAGACCAATTGCATATTCTTTTAACTCAGCCGTGTGTGCTTAGTTTGTGCAAGACAACAAAGTGAGTTTCCAAGATACCCTACTTATCAAATGAATTGCCAGACAAAAAGAACTACACAAGCGAATTGGGCATCTAGAGAAGATCAATGTGTGCTTCTCTGAGAACTCGTTCAAAGGCACGCATTACAGGTACTGAAATTTACTCTAATGAAATCCTGTCCACAGAAATGTACATTGTTGCTACGCTGTAGCCACTTGAAATTCCAAATTCTCAAGCTCGAATCATGTCAGCATAGCAGCCGAAGCAAACTTCCCAGGTACAGACAGACAGATAGATAGATAGGTAGATAGCCAAGTACCATAGAAAAAAAATCTGCAGCCGAGAGACTGGAGCCAAGCTACTGGAATCTCTCATAACCCACTACGAAATCAAGACAACTCTTCCAACATAAACCAATCATCACTTCTAAGATGAGAAGGCACATGACACCTTTTAACAGTGAAGTTAATTCTGACCAGCCTACTCATTGCTACCTAGGCGTTGGTCGATGAAACCGGACACCAGTAAACTCTAGGAAGTAACCACAACGCTGGAGACTCACTGACTGAATTTACATCTTCATTGTTGAAGCAGGAGATTATTATTGTTTGGAGTGAACCAAAACAGAGATATTTGGTCCTACTTCCCGAATCTGGACTGGAAACTCAACAGGGTGACACAAGAACAACCAACTCTCTGTGTTGTAATTTTAACATGTCAACACCATAAACCAACTAGCTACAAGTATTGTATGAGTAGATAGTGATCAACTAACCATTTTATTCAACCAAATCCCTAAGGAAAAGTGGAAGAAGGAAAAAAGATAAGCTTGTATACCTTACAAGGTTTATTGAATCAGGTGCCTATTATGCAAAACACTAGACTAGACCGACTCCAACTTTTGAAATAGCCTAGCACAGCCCGTAGCAAAAAGTGACTCGTTGAAGATAATAGTGACATCAAGTTTCGGAGTTTTGCCAATGGTTCTTTCTGCACCAACAAATACCATATATAGGATAATTATTAGGTCTTAGGGTAAGTTTGGTTTGAGCCCTGGGTTGACCCACCAAATATTTGGCTAGCCAAATTTTGGTCAAGGTTTTGTGTGCCAATGAGCTGGGCAATATTAGCAGAAAAAATGAACTAGCGTGGTATGAAGCCATTGGCATGCCAAAAAGTTAACAACCATCCAAACCATGACCAAAGTTTTGGTCACAGCCAAAAAAATTGATAAGGTACATGTTGGCTACAAATCAAACATACCCTAAGTTCTAATTATCCTCTTTCACATGACCATCCACATATGTTGCATTTGAGTCGTCACCTTATTCATCATACGTATTCCATGCAGTTTCTTGTAAAACTACACCAGCAACAGAACCATTGTGTTTCACATCCCCTTTTTTACCTGCACCAGAAAAATAGCATCATGTTTCAGTCCTAATTGCACTTGAAACTCTACCAACTGGTTCAGAGAGTGTGTTTAGAAGTTACAAGATAACATGATTTGTTTTCCTGTATGTAGGATCTATCTGCATGCATACTATGTTTATCGGCTTTATTGATACTGATGTCTTCCCAAAGCAGCTATTTCGTTTGTCTCGAAGACCTCGGAGTGATGACTAATCTAACACTGAAAACAACGGTGTCATGCTCTAAATCAAGTTTCAGATGAGTCCATGTTTGCCTTTTAACTTGAAGAAAATTTCATTTGTTTAAAATAGTGTATCAGATAAGACCTGTTAATCTGGGTCAATCTGGGTAGGAAGGATTTACTTAATTAATACATGGGTAAAAGTTAGTGAAAAGAAATTATTCTGATTTGGGAGCAAGAAGTGGAAGATCATACAGCAGGATGGCCATCGGAGGTAGTGGTGGGGCTGACAGAACATGAGGATCGGAAGGCATCGATGTGAGCCTGGCACTTGACACGATCACCCTTGTTCTCCTGCAGGCACTTGCGCAGCGCCTCCACGTCGCATGCTGCAGCCGCCTTCTTCTCACCTTCCCCTCTGACACCTCCACTGCTTGTTCTGTCCATCGCTGCCAGAGCCGCCGCTACTCAACCTTGAAGCACGGGTCAAAAGGAACAGTCTGTACCCATCATGTAATAATCAAAAGGTAAACACAATTATGTAAATGTGGAATGTAATTTTGGCATACTTAAGATTCAAGTTGCTCCTCTTGAAACAAAGAAGTTGTCCTATTTCTTTTCTAAGAGAGGTTTCAGGTCTCTTCAGTAACCAACGTGCATCTGCCCTTAAACTATGGTACCTGATGGAGCAAACAATCAGGAATGAAGATGCACTAATATCTGACCCTATGATCAAGAATCTGACAAATAAGCACAGAAAATAGATGGTTGCCACACCAACATATGCCATTTTATCTGCTAATCCACTAGTTTGTACTACTCTTTATGTTGAAATCTCATTTACTCCCAGCTTCTAAAAGTCCATTGTGTCTTAACATCAGTAAAGACTGAGGACACTTAAAATTTGATGAAAATCTTGATGTTAAGTTCTACCTCATCTCATGCAGGAAGATGTTAAAGATTAGACGAGCCTGGCAGTAGATTTTAACATTTACACACTTACAAAAGATGTAAGCACAAAGGAAGTTATGTTAGGCTTTCTAGAAAGTACGAGTAGCTTAATATGCATTGGTATGACCTACACTACTGTTAATAATTATTTGCAACTGTACATGTGTATCCAATTGAGATCTTTGTCTAGAACAAACTCTAGCTACTATGCTTGTGAGCCATCTTCAGAAACATTACCATCAATCATAATCCCTAATAATTTGTTTTCCATTGCTTTGGGTAATTGCAAGCTACAAATTTGAAGAAAATACTTTCTCACATTTAGTTTGCCCAACAGACACGATCCTCCGAGAAAATGTTAATTCTGTGTTTTATTGGTCGTTATAATCACCACCACCACTACTCTCCAACTATTCAGTATTCTACTGTATTATCTATCTTTAGCATGGTGAGGTACACAAGTGATCTTCATTGGATAAAGAAATTTCAGCTCGGAGACGTTTACTATCTAAATGCCTGCCTACAACTACGAAATGTGTGCAAGTAAAAAAAAATCATGGGAGCGATATGCCCCGCCGCCCCTCACCGTCCTGGTGAGGCATAGCTCCCCCCTCTGCCCGCGCCCCTCTAACCCAAAGCCTCTAAAGTCTAAACTGGTGGGATCCCTAGTCGCTTGGCGATGTGTGAGACTAAAAAGATCTCGTAGTACAAGGCCCGTCGTGTTACCTGAGTGGCTGAGTGGACGCCCAGCTCCGCCGCGCGCAGGTCACCTCACGGCACCGGAAGGATGGCGAATTCGCCTTCAACGCGCCCGCACCTTCCTCGCCTTCCTCCTCCTTGGTCTCCGGTCGCCGCGGATGCTCTGACTCCGGCGTATCCCCCGCGCCCGCAAACGCCGACCTCTTACGAGTTCACGGAGAGAGAAATTTCGCCCGGAGTGGGGAAGAAGGAGCTCGACTGAGGTACCGTAGGCGGCTGCGGAGGAGGATTCCGGCTGGCGTGGGAGGAGGAGGCGATGCGATTTGGGGGTTTCTTTCCACTCCTCGGCGGTGCTCAAGATTTTTGTTTCACGGCAGGTACACTCGCTTGGGCTGTTGGTGGGTTCGGCTAGGAGGAGAATTGCGGCCCACTACTTCTACCGGACGCAAATGTACGCTCGCTTCACCTCAAAAAAAGAATTACGCTCGCTTGGGCTGGGCTCCAGGGAACCGGTCTAAATTGAAAGAAAGAAAGAAAAAAAGATGGGAGCTAGAACAGGGGAGCTCCTATAGGCCGCTCGCTGCGGCAAAGTGCTGGCACTTCGCACAGGAGCGGCTAGCGTGGGCCGGCCCATTTACAGTGGCACGCGGCGGCACGTTTCCGACATGAAAAATCGCAAAAAACGAAAATCACGCTAGCGCTGTAGCTCAAACACGAGACTTCGCACAAATTCGCTTGCCGTGCAAACCACTGCGACACAGACCATCTCATGTCCAATTGCAGTGCGACAGTTAAAGACGTAGACAACAGAGACTAAACTTAAACATTAATCCGCAAAAAAAAACTACAGTCCATTTATTGGGTCGAATCAACGACCTCCTACAACTGAATTTTTCGAAATTATGAATATTTTCTTCAAAATAAAAACATTTTTCGAATTTTCGTACAATTTTTGTAAAACAGGAACATTTTAATGATGTGAACAAATTTGAAAAAAGGGAACATTTCTTGAATTTGTGAACAAAAAATAAAAATGTTTACTTTTTAAAACTTCCAGAACATTTTTTGAATTTGTGACCAAAATTGAAAAACATGAACTATTATTGAATTTGTGAACAAATTAGGAAAGCTGGAACATTTTTTTCAATTGCCAAACATTTTTTGAATCTTGAGAACAAATTTGAAACATAGAAATTTTTTGAAAAATCCTGAACAAATTTGGAAGCGCAAACAATTTTTTAAAGTATGAACATTTTTTGAATTTTGAGAACATATTTTGAAACGAAGAACAATTTTGAAAAATTCCGAACAAATTTGGAAGCGCGAACATTTTTTGAATGTGTGAACAAAAAATTGAAATCCGGTCTGAATTTTGAAAGATTTGTACCTTTTTGTGTAACGAGAACAAATTTTGAATTTTTAGAACATTTTTTGGAAACACGAACAAAATTTAAATTTTTCGATTTAAAAAAATGATAAGAAAAGAAAAATAAATAAAAAATAAAATCATAAATTTTTTGTAAAACCGCGAACAAGTTCTGAGAAAGAAAAATAAACTTGAAAAAGAAAATGAAACAAAAAACAAAAACGAAAAATATGAAAAATAAACAGGAACAAAAAAGGAGAAATGAAAAAACAATAGAAAGCCGAAAAAGAACCAGAAGAAACGATACAGGCAAAAACCCGGTTCAGGGAACCTTCTAGAAAGTTCCCAAAACCGGTTGGACGCAATATGTATTAGTGGGCCGGCCCAGGTTTGTCGATCGCTGCGCTGCCCTGTGCGGTAGCCCGACATTTTGCCGCAGCGAGCGGCGAATAGGGATTTCCCTAGAACAGCTTGAGAGTTTAATTTTGCTTATTTATAGCATGTTTACCACATGGCCCATGTGGTAAGCAACCTGAAAACAAACAATGTCAAGAAATATAGCATGTTTATTCCTGAAAACCTCTCTTGTTTGGCATTGCAGTCGTAGCTTTATTTTCTTGAAAGATGTTTTTTTTTGTCGGGGGCTTGAAAGATGTTTTTTTTTTCATACATCTACATGTAGTTTGTTGCAGTGTGTTGCTAGAGATCAGAGAATTAATGACTTTTACTGCACGTTTATAGGTACTAGCTAAATACTCGTGCATTGAAACGGAGCAACTTTATTCTAGTGGTTCAACGTAGAATTTTTTTTGTCTTGATTGGGTTAAGATTGAGATACGTTGTGGGGGAAGAGTCCATAGGCACCTAAAGAAATATATGATTTGATTGAGATTGTGTATGTACAACTATATGAGTTGATTTTGTTGTTTGCTTGCAATGGATTTCTTGCTATTGGCGATTTATTTGATTTTGTGTTGGTTGTTTTGCAAGGGATCCTTTTTTCGTAAACGAGGATGTGGGGGCGGCTTGGAAAAAACTAATGAAGGTTATCGCATGGTTTGGAAAAAAATATCTATGGGAGAAGGCAGAGGATGCGAAACCAACAAACACGACATTCTTTATTTTTATGATTTCTTCCCAATGGTTTTGACTTTTGACTTTCCATTGCATAAAATAATCAACTCTTTCTTATGACAATATCGTGGCAATTATTTCTTGTTTTGCGGGGACGTGGCAGTTATTTCATGATGTGGTACTTTTCTGCAAGCACCAATGGCTTTGTCTGGTCGCATGGTTTTGTTTCAAGTTACCCAATTTTTGGTTGCCGATTCAAAGAATTAGTTGTGCCCCATATGGGCCATGGAGAGTGAGGACAACTATTGCAAATGCATATGTGTGTTTCCTTTTGATGTTCCCTTCTTTATTGTTGGTGTGTTGATCATCATGCATTATGCGTTGTAGATGAATTGATTGGTTCAGAAGAGGTACACCATGAGATAGAGATATAATGATGATGGAAATGAATGAAAACAGTCCAGAGAGACCATCCCACCCACGTATTGCATCACTCCTCTCTTGCCTCTCTCCCATTTGCCATCGCCTGAGGATGCCGCCGGGATAAGCACACGCGGCAAAACGTAGCGGCGACGGGGCCATCTTCTTTCTCGATGGTGGGCGCTCGCGGTTCGTGAGGCTAGGGCCCCCTGTTGCGCGGCTTAGAGTCTGCCGCCTCGTCGCGAGCTTCAACTGATGGCTTCTCTCCAGCATCCAGGGCGGGTCCCCCCCCCCCTGCACAGAGGTTACTCATCCCCACGTTCTGCTTTTGGCGGGCGCACCCGTGCAATCTACATCGACGGGCATCTAGAGGCATCTCCGGCGATAATGCGGTGGCGGCTCGCCAGATTCGGCCCTCCTGCGACAAAAAGATACATTGTACAATCCACTAATAGCTCTTACTCAGAAATAAGTTATGGCCATTTTGCACAACAAGTTCTTGCTATCCCTCTTCCTTAGCATGACATGTCGGATTTTACCTCTTGGAGCTACACGAAAAGTGGGATGTTTTCGGTTTGATTAGCTTATATCATGGAATGGGATCATTAACATTGGAGAAATTAACCTTATTTGGTGTAAGATTTAGAAGCTAGCGTGCCTGACAAAGGTTAATTTTTTTAGTTTGCGTATCTGCACGCTTGCCAATAGACATATGAAGGTCTTGCCCCAATGTCCTTGTTCTTCTGGGCCAGAAGATACAAAGCACTTAGCAACTAGTTGGTATTTATGGTGGTTCTAGAGTTCTTGCTTTTGTGAGACCAGGAGTTGTCTGTTATGGGTATTCAAAATCCCCACGAAATAATCACCATTACTACTTGGTATTTATGGTGGGAAAGGCATAAACTAGTTCATGAGGAGATTGTTCAAGATGCTTTTCAGACAGATTCGTGCTCTCACTGCTTCCTCTCCATAGGCTACAATGAAAAAGGAAGGGTTGATCCACCAATCCATTGGTTTTTGTAAAACTTAATGTTGATGCATCTTTTGAACACAACGGGGCGGTACTAACGGTCGATAACGGAAAAAAATCATTGCTATGGGGAATTGCAAAATTGACGGGGTGAGAGGCTCCCAAATTAGGATTACCCCTTCCCAAAGGGCAGGTTATAATCAACTTCTTAACTATGACAATTTGGATGTCATTGACACCACTAGGAATGGAGGTCAACATGCAGGAGCGGCAGCGACAGTTTTCAACAATTGCTATTATATTGTTTGTGATTTTCCTATCTCTAGGTTCAAACATTGTAATATACTCTATGAGCTAATAAGTTTGCTCGTGAGCTTGCTAGATTGGCTAGATTTTCTTTGACTTTCGATTGGTTTGAGGAGCCTTTCAATGAAATTGCACTCATGCTCATAAATGATGTAACTGTTATTTCAGATGATGTTTTAAAAGATACAAAGAAATTGGTCCTGGGGAAAGGAATTGGTCTCTTCAGTCTTATTGTGGATTACTCATCTTTTTAGAACTTTGCACCGGAAACTTTTTCTAAGAGAGCAGTCTTACTGTGGTCCACAAATCTAGATTCGGTGTCAGTTTATGCATCTACTATAACTTAAGTCCTTGGTATAGGTAGAATAAGATTTTCAGTTCGCCTTGGTAGTCGGAACAGATCTTGGTCAGGTTGCCACTCTGCAGAAAACTGCTACTAGTAATCAGCGTCATGACAATCATCATAGCCTCCGCCACCACCCTCATCAATGTAATCAGCATCGTGACCATAGTCATAACTAGCATCAAATGTTTCACCATAACCGACATTGTGTTCATATTCCTCGTCAAAGTGTACGTCATCTTTGCCATTTGCTTTGCTAACTTCATCTTCAGTCTGCACGCAGAATCTCAGTAAGCATTTGAATGACAGCAAATATAACAACTAAACAAGATATTTATTTTGATGTTGGAGCATTTACAAAAGAACATTGCATGAATTTTATGATACAGAAATCCAAGCTCCAGTGAACATAAAAGGCAAAAACATACGTTGTACAATCCACTAATGGCTTCAACATTGATTTTTGACCCAAGTCCCTGCAGAAGGAGCAATGTCACACGTTAAATGCTACTAGTTCGTCTGCACGCAAAGTTTAACGTGTAACTATAATAGTCACATGACATATATTTTGGATGTCTATTGCTGTACAAAAGGTCCAGTACCTTCCGTTTCAACATGTTGCATGTTGCTTCTGCTGGTGTTTCAGCAGGTGTGGAGTTCTTGTCCTCCTTACGTTTCCGTTTCTACATTTAAAAAGACATCCCTGGCTAATCATGAACTGTACCGAAAATAGTAAAGATGTGTACACAGGACGCTTGGGCTACACTAGAAACATTTCATACCTTCGGTCGTCCCTCTCCAACAGATATACCTCTCGCTGACAATTCAGCCGCTAAAGCTTCCTTTGCAGCTTGTTCCTGTAAAAGAGGTCAGCATATATTTACACCCTGTTGTCAGGACAAGAAACTGCCCCATTATGATAACTACGTCTAGGTATTCTTTGTTCATTTCCTCCCAGATAATCTTTTTGTTCTGTGTTTCTTCCTCATTGTGAAGATACCCGTCAACCTGCAATTTTGCCAAATATAATTACAGGAAATCAGAATGAACGGTCATATCTCAGGCTCTAACAATATCAGAAACATCTCATGGATAAAAAATACCTCCACATCATCAATATCAGAAAGATTTCCAGGATCAGAATCAGCTTTACCATTTTCACCTAAGGGTGCAACATAACATCAGCAAGTTGATTAGCCATCAGCTTGGCAGTACAAACCAAAAAGGGGAAAGGACATTATTGTTGCAGAGCACTATCATATTACAGGAACCAACAAACCTTCCACTTCAGGATTGATGGGAGCTTCAAAATCATTTGCAGTTTGACTGGAACTACCTGTCGAAGATTTGCCTACACAGTTCTGTTCAAAGAAGTCAAACTGAGTCACTAGACGTACAAACGCACATCAAGCACACTGAATCAACTATAAGGGAAACAACTAGACCTAGTGCAGATGTATTAAAGAGATATCTTATACTCCCTCCGTTCCAAAATGTAGTGCGTATAGATTTTCTGAAAAGTCAAACTAGCAAACTTTGACCGAGTTTACAGGAAAACAATTTATATATACAATTCCAAACATATACAACATGGAAATATAACTGATGATGTTTCAATGATATGCATTTGGTATTTTAAATGTTCATATTTTTGTCTATAAAACATGGTCAAAGTTTGTAATGTTTGACTTTTGAAAAAACCTATACGCACTAGATTATGGAAGGGAGGGAGTACATGATGTTAGCGCAATACAACAAATGCCAAAGTTGAGCAATAAAAATAGATTATGCCGGTTCAAATATTCCATTAAAAGATTGCACCAACAAGACCGCTAGTCTGGTAAATTCCAGGTTTGGATGTAATGGCTATATATTTTTCCCATCCTGCGACACCCTTTGAGCACAACAAAAGGTAGAGTACAAATGTATAAATAAAGAGAAGCAGTTACAAGGGGAGCCTTGGTGCAGTGGTAAAGCTGCTGCCTTGTGACCATGCGGTCACGGGTTGGTCGGACCCTGCGCAAGCAGGAGCTACATGCACCGGGCTGCCCTTATTTTTTTAAGCTGTTTCAGCACTAGATGATTTGAGATGCTTGTCAGCAAAGAGTTTTGTGAGATAGCAAGGAAAACTCTGAGATTACTTAGAAACCTCACTCTCAAGCTCCAAGCTACAGTTCAGGAATATAATCTAGATGTAAAGATGAAACTTGAATGTTTCTTGTAACAAAAAGGAAAACAAGTCATCAATGTAATTAATAGACATCAAAAGTAATAAAAATGTATTTGTGAGGGGTATGTGCCGTCAACTGATGAAAAAGAATCTTCAAATAGCTTTGGGTGAATGATGACAATAATTTAAAAATAGTCGATAATAAGAGTGGGATTTCTTAGTTGATAATTACAGTTGAAAAAGATAGTTTCTCAGATTAATAGGGTAAGAAGCATGGGTTTAAGTATGTTCAGAAACTACTACCTTCCCAGGGCTCATGATGTTATGCTCAACATCAGAACTATGTAACTCACATAATGTTGCGTCGACTACAGAAGAATCCTTAGCTCTTTTAGCAGCATCATGTCTTTTTTTTTCAGCTCGCTGAAAAGCTGGAGGGTCAGCACCACCCTCCAGTCCACCTGACAGCTCAGTGAACTGACCAATCAAGTCATGTCAGTGGTGAATGAAGCATAAAAACCAAGGCATTACAAACAGAGTAAATGTGAGTTACATTGTAGTGGCATTCCTCGCAAAGTCCATGAGAAAAATACTCAGCACCCTTGTGCTCACAAAGGACTTCTCCATACTTGGCTGGACAATTTGGAACCGTCTCTTCATCTGCCTTTGCCAAAAAATCCTCAATCTACCATGGGGGCATGAAGATACAAATTAGAAGTGATGGTATACTATAAATTAAGTTCTTACAAAAAAAAAAAAGGTTGTACATAAAATTAGTGTATGAGCTATAAATGCAGTTGATGATTTAAATGTTGAAGCCCCTCCAATATCTAATCCTGATGGGCAATGGCATTCGCAGTCTATCGTAAACAGAATGGCCTTGGAGACAGTGGCGGAGCTTCAAAGAAAAAGTTGGGCGGGCCAGGCTAAAGAACAACGCAAAAAAATTAGGCATTAGTCACTACTTAGTCATTTTTATTTTCACTGAATTTTTAACAAACAGTTACTGGCAAGATAATCATCTTTTACCTTGTCAGGCAAGCTTGTTTCAATGAACTTCATAAACTCAAGTGCGCTTAACAAAAGAACATTAAGCTTTAGGTACCAACACCCGCTGATTCACAAAGGAAGAATAACTATTTATCTTCTATTTCCAAATTTTCACATATGAATTGCTAATAAAATGCATTAATTATGCTCAATTCAACTAATGGATAACAGAAATGCCGTCATCGAGGGGTGAACATATTGAGCGTCATCAGCAGACCTTGGCGGGATCCTAATGGCCGAGGCCAGGACTCGCTAGTGCGGAGGCCGGAGCCCAGAAAGAAGAGGGGATGGTGCCACAATGAGGTCGCACGAAGGGCCGAGGAGGGCGGCGCCGTGGCGGTGCAGCATAGGCGGAGGCGGCGGATGGCAAAGTCAGCAGAGGTGCCGCGTGGGTCGTGCCACGTGCCTTTAGCAGCGCCCTGGCGGCGCAGCATAGGCGGAGGCGGCGGACGGCAAAGTCACCAGTGGTGCCGCGTGTGATTAGGAGCGAGGAAGTTGTGCTATTTTAGTTGTGCGTCGTGGCTGTCAGACGCTTGCGTGAGATGCCGGCTGGCGGTTGCTGCTCCTACTTGCGCATGCTGTACACTCGAGCGACATTGGACGCTTTGATCAATCGTCACGCCTGGACTCCTGGATGTGGTGGACTGAACTGAATGGGCTAGAAAGTATAGCATTATATAGGTATAAAAACCACAGAAACCTGGGCGGGCCATGGCCCGGTTTAGCCCCAACAAAGCTCCGCCCCTGCTTGGAGATCAGTGTCATCAATCCGCCCACGATCAGCAGGACAAATAAGTACTTGGTTTGTCCCAGAAAAGTGTCCTTTGTGACAGGGAAAGATATATAGGCGACAGAAAGATATTCATCAGCTATGGGATTTGACAGGTATCGGTGTCGAACAGAGGGTATGTTCACAAAGCATCACATTTATGTTGGCATGCTATGATCTGCATAGAGGTCATGACAGGTAATTATATGTTTGTAGTAGATATGATAGAAGCACGCAGAAATGAAAGGGAATGACAAATGGTCTAGAAGATAAATAGGAATATTACCTAATATAAACTGGCTATCTGAAAAGATGAAAGGAAGTAAACACATGACTTCGATTCAATGACAGCTGGATGATAGTTTAGTTACTCAATTTGAGTATGTTTGAGAATGGAAGGCCTGAGTGACTTTCCCCAAATAGAACAATCAAACAATATTGCACCGCTGGCCATTATGGTGTGCCAACAAATAAAATAACACTCACTAATTTTCAGTCACCTGAAATTTTCATGTCTCGCGGTCATCAACTAACATTACACAATAATGACACAACAAACTAAAATAACGTTAATAGAAAAAGGGTCACTGGCAGGCGATCTGTTCCTGTCAGATGAGGTGCATTGCTGATGGTCGTGCAGCGTCCATACTGACTGCCCACCGCAACATTGTGAAATCTCCATTGACGAGCGCAGAAAGTGCCTGTCAGTAGTATGCGGACCAGCAACTCTGGTCGACAACACTACTGGCAGCATGTCTTCGCTGATGAGTACAACATGCCTGCCTGTCAGTGATTCTCCCATCATCACTGATGGACAAGCATGTGTGCCTGTCAGTGATATCATCTCGTCAGCAGGCGACAAATTTCCACTGAAAGGAAAGTCGCTAGGGTGTCACCCGTCACTGAAAAGGCCCAAAAAGCTCATGTTCCTTTTTTTGATGGCCAAAAAAGCCTACATACCTCACCCCTCGCCTCTACAAAAATTTGTCGGGAAACCCCAAAGTCCCTCATCCCCCCCTCCCCCCCCCCCCCCCCCCCCCGGCAGATTCCGCTCGCATCCCCCCCCCCCCCACCTCCACCTCATCCTCGGCTACGCCGGATCCGGAGGCATGGCGACAGCCTTCATCCTTGCCTTTGCCAACTACGCAGGATATGGCGGTGCGACGGTCCCGTCCTCTCCAAGCCGCAACACGTGGGTGGCCATGGCATCATCAACCCTCCTCTGCAGGATCCGGCGGTGCTCCGGTCTATCCCTCTCAATTCGCCACGTGGGTGGCCATGGTGCCGGCACCCATAAGGCCAAGGCAATGAAGGTGCCAATGCGCCTCCACCGAAGCCTTCATAATCGAGCTGGCTCACCTAGCCTTGTCCTTGTTTCAGCTTTGTTGTGCCAGTCATCAAGACGTAGCTCTATTGTGGGTCCGAGCCATCAAGCCAAGGCATATGTGGTTGGCTGCCATCGAGTTGAGGCATTTCTAGTGTTTCATAGTAACTAATAACTTGTAAAAAATATCTTTTGGTAGGCACCAAGTGATGATGAGCAAGTCAAAAATACGATAACCTAGCTAGATAGATCAGTATGATCTGTAGGATAGCTAGATGAAGGTAGATTAGTGCATGATTTTTCAAGACTTGCAGGATGGTAAAACGGGTGCTTGCCTTGCTACGGAACTTAGAGAACAACGGAGGGGAGATGCAATCAAGTATATCTTTGTCGACGAGATCGATGCGCTTGAGCACATCTCATTGTCCCGCTCCATTCTTTCCTAAGTTCTACGATTAAGCACACACCTATAAGCTGCTGGGGTTGTACTCATTTATTTCGCTCCTGGAAGGGATGTTTTTGGAATATCACAGTGTAAGGAATGAAATGTATTGATGAACATATGTAAGAATTGTTTCTTAGAAGGGCAGTTCTGATCAGTACTGATGAACATATGAAATGTATTGATGGAACCTATGTAAGGCTGTCTAGAAATTCATTTCCCCAAACCCCATCTTGTGTGGGAGCTTTCAGCACTGGGTACACCTTTTCTTTTTAAGAATTGTTTCTTAAGATGAATCAATATGCAATGTTTGTTGTAGTGATCAATTGTGCAATGTATATGTATCTATATGGAACGTGTGTTGTAGTGTATGTGGAATACAATTGTATATGAAATATGTGTAATAATAAATTTAAAAAATCCTGAAAAACTTTTGGTAAACACACCATGACGGGCAGGCATGTTCACTGGTGAAGTCACCACCGATGGGCAAACTTGGAGTGCCCGTCAATGGAACTCACACTTTACTGACGGGTGGAGGAGTGCTTGGATGGACCACAACCGAAGTTTGGTGACTGAGTCCACTGACGGGTGGAGTGCTTAGATGGACACACAACCGAAGTTTGGTCACTGACAGGTGCCCTACGCCCCTACCCATCAGCAGAGGGATTTAAGTGCCGATTAGTGCGGTGCCGATCTGAAGTAGTGTAAGAGATATCTAAGTTTTTGTTCTGCTTGTTTCTGTATTTGTAGGGATTAGCCTATGTTTACTTTAATGTAGCCTAGGTTAGACAACTTCTTGTCTTAGTACTTTCTAAACAGTGAGTTTATATAGGATGTAAGTAATTACTGATGAGAATGATTATATTTCAGAAAAATGCGAGTCATTTGATAATAGCCAACCCACATTTGGCTATTCATGGGGAGCACATACATACCGTTAAGCTACCAGAATCTGTATTTTCAAACTCTACCAAGCGCTTAAATAGTGTTGCCTCACAGACATGCACAACAGCAGCCTGAAAAAGATAAAACATAATTAGTGCCATTTCATATTTGAACCTACATTACACACATCTGGTGCTTCCTACCTTTCAATGCTACCAACACCACAACGTCACAAAAAACTGGGATACATTTTGACACATTAACAAAAGATGCACCTACCAAGTAAACAAGATCTCAAAATTTCTGATACAAAATTCAAGGAACATTTGAGAAATAAAAAAAGACAATTTGTTCCTTAGATGACATGTATTGTCAATGCTGTAAATATGTTTCAGAAATTTCTGCGCTATTTGTGGTCCCATGCTCGCTGGTTGCACATGAAGTAGCAAATGGATAGGACGCACCATAGGCTCTCAATAGTGCTGCATATGCACAATAAATACTACTCCCTCTGTAAACTAATATAAGACGTTTTAGATCACCACTACTTTATAGCTACTCCCTCCGTCCGAAAATACTTGTCATCAAAATGGACAAAAAAGGATGTATCTAGAACTAAAATACGTCTAGATACATCCCGTTTTATCCATTTTGATGACAAGTATTTCCGGACGGAGGGAGTAGTACAAAACTACAAAGGAAAGACGTTCTGGATACAACTCTTGTGTAAGTAGATCCATCTGGACCCTGCAAAAAAAAAAAGTAGATCCATCTGGAGCATCTGGGCTTACAATATCTGCCTTGGTGTAATCATATCCGTGAGAAAGTGCCGCGATATATAATGCTGCACCACATAAACCACTTGGCTTCCTCCCAGTCTGCTAAGACAAGACAAGCTATTACCAGCTTACAAAAGAACGAAAATAAGAAACTAGAATGACAAAGATACTAGCCTGCATCCAGTCTCGCTTCATGCTAGCTACAATGCGTAAAGCTGTGTCCGAGACAGCATTGTCCCTTTTTCCCAGTAAACCTACATGTTACCGATAATAGAGAAAAATCATAAAAAAATAGCATGTTGATTCTCTTTGCTAACCAATGTAATTGTCCTACTAGCCTTCCATATGAAAGCTATGCTTGGCAGAACTAGAAATCTTGACCGCAAAAATAGGTCCCATGATTTATGTAAACATTGTTTTGAATACGTTGTTAGAGTTTAAAATTGATAGCATTGATGATAAACAGTTTTTATACTGAAAAAGGCACCCTCATTTATATGTTCAAGTATTCAATGCAAAAGAAGCAAACATCTACACTTCATAACCTTGCTCCCTTAAGTTCTCCCATGGGCTAATTTTTCCATGCTTGCTGAGTGCCGACGCAATAAAGATTCAAGATATCCAAGGGAAATGTGTGACAGCTCCTGGGTGCAGGAGCACCCTCATGAACAGTAACTTCAAAACGATATGAAAAGAAAATCGTAAAAATGTGAAATTTTGAGGGATCAAATATGATCAAACTTTTGATGTTCTTGCGATTTTTCAGCCAGAAACAACACTCGAGGAACTCTCACAAAAAAAAATTACTGCTCAAAAGTACACATAACTTTGAACACTGATTTTGATTTTTTTTGTGAGGGCTCCACGAATGTTTCTTTATGCTAAAACTTTGTATGAATGTTGAATGTTTGATCATATTTGATCCCCCAAAGTTTCAGTTTTTTTTCATATTGTTCTGAATTTACTGTTCATGAGGGTGCCCCTGCACCCGGGAGCTGAAAGTCCAGTCTCGATATCCAAACATGTCTGAAATCTCATACAACGAAAGGTAAGGGTCAACCATCCTGGCATAACCCACAAAGAACTACCTTATCACAACAGAAACAGAAAAGGAACGTGAAGAATTGTGAATGCTCTGACAATCCTTGATGTAAATAAGTATCTTGTATGTAGCTAGAAGCATTGCGTATATTATATAAGAATGCACATGTACGTCAACTTACGTTCAGTAAAACGATGAATGAAAAGGCTAGGATCTACAAGCTTTTGAACAATTGGGTGTTCTCCGAGTAACAAAACCTGGCAAAGCTGCAGAAAAACACCACCTAGGACATAACTGAAACATAAATTAAGATGAGCCCTTTCAATGAGGGGTGCAAGATAGAGGGCATGAGAGTGCGAGTACTTACACACTTATTTGCAAATGGTCTGAGAAATCAATAAGAAGATAAGGTTTTTCACCTCGCCTGAAAAAACAAGTATTTAAAATATGCACACTTCCTTGATGATACCAAAAGGACAATCAATGTACAGGGAAACACCAACACAAGCATAAAAGGACAACAGATTTCAGAGAAAGGAAAAAACAGAAGAAAGCAGAAAAATTGATTATTTTTAGGACAGCAATAAACACTGAAACATAAGCATGTAGTGTGCCTTCTATTGGACTTGACCTAAGTCCAAAGCACCACTTTGACTGCTAATTTCTATCACAAAAAATGTTAATTAGAATCATATAAAGCATATACTCCCTCCGTCTCAAAATAAGTGTCTCAACTTTGTACTAACACTAATACAAAGTTGTACTAAGCTTGAGGCACTTATTTTGGGACGGAGGGAGTACTACAAAAGTGCATTTCCTGATGAATCTATTCGAAACAGTTTCATGTGGATAGGGTAGATACCTACCATCTTAGATAATGATGGTCAAAGTCAAAAATGGCTTAACCAGTATGGATGAGAGTTGCCTTGAAATTGCAGTTTGTAACGTAACAAACTAGAAACAATAGTTGGTCATTCCTAAACTTTAGAAGAAAATAGTGTGTGAACCTAGCAGAATTTTGCATGCATATTTCTGGAGAAGCTTAGAAGTCTTGTAGTTTACACACTTGAAGTCTTGCCATTTTGGTTTTATTTATCGCTCTTTGATGAACCTCACAAGTCCAAGGCACAATATGGCATTCTATTACATTTTGAAAACTACTATAAAGGCACACTTCTGCAGGTTTTCACCACGAACTTAAAGGCATCCTTCGTTTGAAAGCCAATATTTGGCAAGAGCAACTTTTTCAAGGTTGGCAAGGCAATTTGGGAGCAATTTTTTGGGGCTTACCCAAGCATTGCCAAGCCAAATTCTGGCATCAAACAAAGCAGACATAAATGAACCCCAGCAGAGGCCATATCCTAACAAATACAACACAGAATACTAAAAGGCCCACCCATAAGTGCAAAGGGAGAAGGTCATGTTTGAACAAGAAATAAGCCCAATGGATAGGAACGGTTTCAACATAGTTAAAAAAAGGCACGCCTAGCGCATAATCGTGCGCTTTGGTCGGAAAAGCGCAAGGCGGTGACAAAATGCACAATTAACGCCTAGCGTTTTTTAACTATGTTTTCAATAAAGCAAGGGAGTAATTAGGTGATAGCTTACCGGCAGGCAATGTAAAGACAAGCGGCTGCAACGTGACTTGTTCGACGTCCCTTAGTAAAGTCATTATCAAGAGCTAGCTACATTTAAATGAATAAATATCAGCATTGGAAAATACCCTGCCATTTTTGGAAGGACAATGTTTTGTGTGATAACAAAGATTCATACTTTATAAAAGTTATGAGCAGTGCAAATGATATCATCTCCACCGCTCACATGCAAGCCATGGACAATCTGCCAAATCTCGTCTCTCCCTGGTGAAATAAAGCACATCATAAATCCTAAGTGTGCATAATGAGATAAGATATAAGAAATGCAATGAAGAGATGCCTTTTGCTTCAGTTCTTTCACGGGATATCGAACAGCCACTCCCAACGCCTTCAATTATTTTTCCAGCTATTTCGCTCTATTCACATTCAAAACAAATCAACCAACAGTTACAAATCCAAATAAAGAAACCAAATAATAATAATAATAATAATAATAATAATAATAATAATAATAATAATAATAACCTACTAATAAAGGGAGGAATGCTTCTGCCATCCATCATGATTTTTGCAGAAAACCCCCTCTTCTTCGAAATCAACGCACAGTCCTATTTTAAGTGAGAAAAAACGATTCGCCCTTTTTTTCAGAAACCCCTGATCTTTTGGTTAATTCACCCAGGGTCCTATTTTAAGGGAGAAAAATGGTTCACTTTTTTCAAAAAAAACCCTGATCTTTTGGTTAATCAACCCACAGTCCATCTATTATTTTTGGGCAGATTCAAATGCTTTTAAAAAAATATCCATATCTTTTAAACCCTAACTCCAATTTTGAAATGTTATATATGGAAATTGATTAGAAAAATGTGTAGAATCTGAATATGATATTGTTTTACCTGTTAAACATTTTAAAAATACTATTGAGGGTGCAACCTTAATCAATAGCGCATGATCTGTCTTTCTTTCGGTATAGATCCGGATTGGAAATCAACAACTCAGCAAAATCAGTTTGGAGACGAAAAAAATCATCCATAACCATGCATGCACGCCTTGGCAAAACCTCCAGGTGAAAAAAAAACAAATTTCTCATCTTATGCAAAGAGGGAGAGAGACCTTAGAATTGGCCAAATTCAAACGCGTTATGATTGCGTGAGCACTGAGGCCACCGCCTAGAAGGGTGGGAAGGAGAGTAAGGAACAACACAAATGGGATGCACATGGTCCTATTGGGGTCTTCAGTCATGGTTATTGTGTTAGGGATGTGTGGTATTTTTTTCTACCGTTGCAACACACGGGCTCTTTCTAGTATAAATAAAGCGCGGCACCAAGACCAACCTGTCCCGAGGAGTTCTTGACAAAAGTAGGCCCAACCTCAAAAATGTGCTCATCAAAAACCTTCCCGCACATTCCACAACATCTGACAACCAACATGGCAAAGAGCATAAGAAGAAGATGAAAAAATGTTTAAGCTGTGTTCACAGGAATCAATTGAGAAAAAATAATACTTCCTCCGGCCAGAATCGCAATCATATGTATGAACTACCTCTGTCTCAAAATATAAGACGTTTTTGTAGGCTAAACTAAACGCCTTATATTTTGAGACGGAGATAGTATTTCTTAATATGAGTTCAATGATATCGATTTTGTGTCACATGCCTTACGATTTGGAACGGAAGGAGTAGATAAAAACAGCCAAGTTATAACAGTAATACCCACTGGTTTTGGCATTTTGCATGCAATTATTAGAAGAATAGTGCAAGAGCAGGAAATGAAGGTCTCACGTGATCCCGTTGTCAGGGTCCTGTATATACGGGCAGTCATCCTGACAGTGAGCACAGAACACCATTGCTGAAGAGAAGTTGAGTGCCGAGGATGATCCAACTCAGATCAGCCTGCGAAAGTTCATCGTATGATTCTGTTAGTTCCAAGCATACACGATACTCTGCAGAGTGGGTGCAAAAATGCAAGCACGGATAGCACACTCCAAATTTTCACTATTGTTTCTGTCCAATTCGAATCCAAATAACACAATTTACAATTTAAACATTTAGAATTAGCATGTAAGGGTTGCCTACTTCTCTGTGGTGTGTGCTTATCTCTGGTTGCCAAACAGGGGAGTCATGGGCTCTATTATGTGGGTATAATCCCTTTTTGGGAACATAGCACACAACCTTTCTATTCTAGTCCAATTATAAATATCAAAATGTGCAAGTAAAAAATCAGGATTATGAGCACTCAATTTTCCATTCAAGAAGAGCACTTAAAAAAAGTTTCAAGTCATGGCAGTAAACTCATCGAAAGAGGCAAAACAAAACGGACACTCACTTTCAGAGTGATATTATTATGCTTATCGGTTAAGAACATGACAACTAGCTCCTCAATACTAGTGTCCTTTATGTTGTCCCGGAGGCAGAGCAAAGATGGTTCTCTCAAATATTGGAGAAAAGGGCAAGTTGTATCATTCTCTTAAAATTCATCATTTAAATAGCCAATGCCCTTACTACCCCACTCCACAACTGGGGCCTAGGTGATAGGTACATGTACCCTCATTTTCTGATTCTAGACTAGATCACCAGACATACAAAGCATCCAATGCAGTAGCCCAAAACAGCATAATGTTTTTCCTTTCTAATCATCCTATGCCCATCTACAAACGCATAGGTGACAAATACAGGGCACAGACTGAGATTTGCATCTTGAAGAATTATTCCAGAAATTGTGAGGTCACTGAAAAACAGTGCTACCTTCAGATTCCTCTAATCTTTTTTTTTTCTCTTGAAGGGGTCAGATTCCTAATCTTCCTGGTATACATAATACAACCAACAAGGGCTGCAAATTTGACCCCCCCCCCCCCAAAAAAAAAAACTCAAGGCAAAGGAAATAGGGTGCCCAAACCAATTTCATCCCAATTCAACATGCCCAAACAAAGGTAGGCATTCTATGCAAGCAAAATCCGTCCGTAAACGACCGCGACCGATCCCACACAGCTCAAACTTCTAGGGTTTAGGGTTCACGACGTGTAGATTTCGGGTCCCATACCTTTCGTCCGCGAGGGAAGCAGGCCTGAGCTGCAGGGGGGCTAAGGAGGGGCCGAGGAAGCACAGACGAACCAGACAGAGGGGGCGAGGCGAGCGGGCGCGGAATGCGCGATGAGCACCTCTCCCTGGCGCGGGCGGCGGCGCGATCGATCGGGGCGGCGGCGTGCGGCGGCGGGGGCGTCGAGTCCGGGTTCGAGCCGTCGTCCTTTTGATCGATCAGGATCAGGGCGCAAATCTCCGGGTACCGCTTGGGGTTACGGGGATCTAGGGACGAACCGTTGCCACGTTTAATACGAGACGGGAAGATCCCAAGGGTTACGGAAAGCTGGGCCTCCTGTTGCGCGACCGAACCGCCACGCTCCGCCGCCTCTCGCGCTGCTTCGGGGGCACGTCCCACCCGCGTCAGCGCGTCGCAGCTCTGCAGCAGCAGCACCACCAGCTCGTCGTGCACAAGGAGCCGCCGCCGCCGGCTCCTCCGTTGCGCGGATCGCCGGCTGCGAGCTCGGGCATGCCGGACGCGACGGCGGCGGCGGGGGTTGAGCGGGCCGGATCCAGCGGCAAGGACGCGTGTGCTCTGGGCTCCGCTGAAGATCGGTCAGTTATTCTGACCCTGTGACTTCGGTGCCCGTCAAAGATGATTGCAACATTACTTGCTTGCATCAACACCAAATCATTATTCAACTGAAAAATAACACCAAACCATTTATTGGCCGCGTTATTAGAGGCATAATTTATGTCAGATTACTACTACATTATGCGGCTGTGCACCCGTCTCCAATGTTCATAATATTCTGAAAATTTTACTTGCGCAACTTCACAGAGCTGCGACTATTAATCTGGATCGAAGAGAGTACTATTCCTTTCCTTTTTATACTGTTCATCCGGATCCATATGCGCCCGGGAGCAGAAACTCCACATCCGTAATTAATTTCTTCACCCAAATCAAAGAAAATATTTCCGCTATATACAATATAAGATCATCCTATCAACCATTGGTACATCCTCAGATTTAAAAAATACTTAGATTTTGTAAGATTTTACATTTATGATTTTCTACGAAGCCTGTTCAGAGACAAATGCAGAGAGGACAGCAGGCTCTCGGCCGGTTGCTTTCTCAGGCTAGTCATAGTGGGAGTAACTTTCAAGAACGCCTTTGACTATTGACAAGAATAATAGTACATGACGTGCATAATGTGAAAATTATATTATTGAAAGCTCCTTTCACGTATGAATTTGACGATATGCTTTGTGTAAGTTGCATGTCATATATTATTGTTTTAACATTTGGTCAAAGTTAACCTCGAAAAATGCATTAGGCCCTATATAGATGGAAGGAGGGAGTAGCTAGTAACATAGCACACTTCGAGAAAATTCTGCTTATGTGACAAGTAATTAATGAGAGGTAGTAACATAATATATTACTATAACATAGCGTTTTTGCAAGACAAGATGAGTCTAGAAGCTAATAAATAAAGTCATCTATGATACTACTTTTATATTACTTTGCATTATGAAGGTAGTAACTTAGACTAGTGTCATATGACGCTGGTCTAAGTTACCCACTATGACCAGCCTCAGTGCTGCTGACGAAGGACACTTGAAACGACACGAGTCAGACGCGTCTTTGACTCGGCCGGTCAAGCACGGGGTCGCGGCTCGCCCAAGACCCAACACAAGGAGGCGGCTCGAGTTCCGACGAGGCGAGCGAACCAACGCGTCCGCTTCAAGCCGCCTCGTCACAATCGCCACGCTTCTTCCTCGACACGACACCCACCGCGCGCCCGACGCCTCTCCTCCCCTTCCTCCTCCCGCCGCCGGCCCTAGCTCTAGCTGGTGCCTACATTCTCCGACCGATCGCGGCCGACGCGCCCCTTAGGGACCTCAGCTGGCCGGCCCACTAGCTCGTCTTCCCGCCGTCGCGGCCACTCGGCAGGAGCACGCACCGGCGCTTTACGGCTCCCACGCCTGAAGCGCAAGGTCGGTCGCCGGCCGGCCACAGGTAGCATCCATCCCTACCCTCTGCACTCCTGGATTTGTCTGCGGTTCCACTCCCAAGATTGTCGAAATGCGGTCGGCGCTGGCCATTGTGCCACGTTTAGGGCGTGCTCTTCGTTTGCGGTCGGTGCGTGCACGCCACATGTCCGGCGATATGCTTGCAAGGGGTCAGTCTGCATTGCAGACCCAGTTGTGTCGCAGGACTTTACACGTAATTTCCCAGTAGTGGTGTAGATCCTATACATTTGAACGAGGGGTATTTCCGTGGACTTTACCCGTAATTTCATAACAAATGCCAGCGTGTAGCCAAATTTCACACCGTCTAGCGACGAGAAATGGGAGGATATATGGTTTAACCAAAATTGAGGTGTGGATCTCTTCTAAAATCTCGCGCAATGTGGTCAAGTCTCTCCAAAGGTACTATCGTAGTGCCTCCAACCTGTGATTCTTTTGCTTGTGATTTTTTTATTAAAAAAACCGAAGAGCATCTGTGGGTCGTATATGAATGAGCGAGATTGGGATAGAGTGGGGCAGTGAACTCACCACCACCATCACCAACCCAAATCTGTAAGGTAGTAGAGTTTTAAAGCCGAAGATCGTCTGGTGGGTCCTCGATGAAAGAGCGAGATTGAAAACCACCATCAACCCAAATTTACAAGATAATAATAGGCTTTATCAAGTGTAGAGGCATATTCAACGTAGGAGCCCATCGTGTGCACACCAAAAGTCCGATGATATGCTTGCGAGGGGTTAGTCTGCATGCCCGGTTGTGTTAGTCTACATTGCTTAGAGCGAGCATATTTGGAAGTTTGGGTAATCCAATCACTTCTGTTTTCTAAAAATGTCATGGTTAACCCAAAGTTATGGGTATCATCACATTTAACAATACCTAATCAGCAACCGAAATATCCAACGGCAATATGGTTCGGCTAGATTGAAATCGAGATTTAGCTATAAAATCTTGTGCAATGTATTGTAGTAAGCTTTTATATATGTTTATCATTCGTAATGAATGCACGGCCCATGATGGAGTTTACTCTCTTGTTGAATGTTCTATCTCACGTATTTCATATTCATTTGATTAATAATATCATGATGGATAGCTGATGATATGAGTTACTTGATTGCTACTGATGCTCCTCAATCTGTAGTGGTAATAAGAATATGGATGTGTTTTCATCTTCATTGCATATCACAAGCTTAACAACAATGTTGGATGTTTGATATTTTGCTGTTAGCCCGCTTTTCTTATTCATTTGAACACCAAGTCACTACGAATCTCAATGAGCTCCTGCAGGATGGATGATGATTTTGCTGCAGCCGAAGCTGAGCAGCTTGAAGAGGTCCTCCGACTCTCAGCTCAGTCCGCGACGATGGCATGTGCGGTTTGCAGACTGATGACAGTATCACTGGAAGCATCATGGAAACCTGAGAATTGTGATCATGCCATCTGTATTGACTGCTTCGCCAAATACACAACAGAGACAGTGGCCACAGAGATGCCAAAGTGCCCGGTTGCTTCTTGCAAATATCATGTCGATCCAGAGATACATGAACTTATGGAAGTAGACGATGATGGCAGCCTGATCGCAATCAAAGAGATCGATGATGGCAAAGGGAAGGAACATCCCTATAATGGGCTGGAAGAATTCGGGCAATGTTCCGGCAGTGGCACGATGATGTGTGCAGTTTGCAGGCTGATGACAGTATCACTGGAAGCATCGTGGAAACCTGAAAACTGCGATCATATCATCTGCATCACCTGCTTCGCCAGATACACAACCGAGACAATGGCCACCGAGATGCCCAAGTGTCCGATTACTTCTTGTGATTCTTTGTTGAAGCCAGACACGCCACAAGTGATCGATATCGACGATGATGGTGATACGGGCAGCTCATCATCGATCAGAGCAATAATAGACAAAGGCAAGCAACCGTGCAACGACGTGCTGCAAGAGCTCGGCCAATGTTCCAGCGGCACAGCAATTGCCAACGACTTCTACTGCACCATCTGCATGGAGGAAGTGCCTGCCATAGAATGCTTCCCGGTCGACGGGTGCACGCACGCGTTCTGTGTCAGCTGCGTGAGGCAGTACATTGCGGCGAAGGTGGAAGAGAACGTGCTGCCCGTCAGGTGCCCCGACCCGGGCTGCAAGGACGGCACGCTGCAGCCGGAGGCGTGCCGGGACGTGATCCCGACGCCGCTGTTCCAGCGGTGGGGCGCGGCGCTCTGCGACATGGCGCTCGAGGGGATCAAGTTCTACTGCCCCTTCAACGACTGCTCGACGCTGCTGGTCGACGACCACCAGGACGGGGACGCGGCGATAAGGGACGTGGAGTGCCCACACTGCTCCCGCATGTTCTGCGCGCAGTGCAAGGTGCCGTGGCACGACGGCGTCGATTGCGCCGAGTTCCAGCGGCTCGGCAAGGACGAGCGCGGGCGGGAGGACCTGCTGCTGAGGAAGGTCGCGCAGGAGAGCAAGTGGCGGAGGTGCGGCAAGTGCAAGATGTACGTCGAGAGGGTGGAAGGCTGCGTGTACATTGTCTGCAGGTGAGCGCTGTGTTAGCTTTCACTAGCTGGATCTGCTGCACACCAGCAATTATTTTCACGTCCATGACGAGATGTTCTTGTTTCCTTGGATTTGCAGGTGCGGCCACCACTTCTGCTACCTCTGCGGCTCTGAGATGGCGAAGGGCAACCATCGTTGCAGCAAGTGCAAGCGTACGTGGTGATCGGTGAATGGTCTGCAGATGCCGCGACGCTACTTCAGCGAAGCAAGTTCGTCATGTCAGTACTATCGGCTTAAAAACTGGACAGTACTCTACTAGGGTATTACTACTGATTCAGTTAGCATTGCTAGCTCGTGCAGCTCTGATGCCATTACTAATTTTAGTTGACATCAGAAGTGGCAACTATATGAGCTCCATTAGTAATCATCACTAGAGTGTTGTTCTGGGGATTATTCCTGATGAAGGAGCTGGCCAGTTTCTCAGTAAGAAACTAATAGGCTCTATAGCTTAGAGGCCTACTGGATGTCATGCAAACACTGTGCAATAAAAGCAAGCTGCCGGGAAGAAGCCAAAGAATGGACCCAAGCCCGAGACTGAGTGCTTTTATTGCAAGGAGAGTGGTCACTGGAAGCGGAACTGCCCCAAATACTTAGCGGACAAGAAGGCCGGCAAAGCCAAAGGTATATTTTATATACATGTAATTGATGTGTACCTTATTAGTTCTCATAGTAACTCCTGGGTATTTGATACCGGTGCCGTTGCTCATATTTGTAACTCACAGCAGGAGCTGCGGAATAAACGGAGACTGGCGAAGGACAAGGTGATGATGCGCGTCGGGAATGGTTCCAAGGTCGATGTGATCGCCGTCGGCACGCTACCTCTACATTTATCTACGGAATTAGTTATAAACCTCAATAATTGTTATTTAGTGCCAAGTTTGAGCATGAACATTGTATCAGGATCTCGTTTAATACGAGATGGCTACTCATTTAAATCCGAGAATAATGGTTGTTCTATTTATATGAGAGATATGTTTTATGGTCATGCTCCGATGGTCAATGGTTTATTCTTAATGAATCTCGAACGTAATATTACACATATTCATAGTGTGAATACCAAAAGATGTAAAGTTGATAACGATAGTCCCACATACTTGTGGCACTGCCGCCTTGGTCACATAGGTGTCAAACGCATGAAGAAGCTCCATGCAGATGGACTTTTAGAGTCTCTTGATTATGAATCATTTGACACGTGCGAACCATGCCTCATGGGTAAAATGACCAAGACTCCGTTCTCAGGAACAATAGAGCGAGCAACCAACTTATTGGAAATCATACATACTGATGTGTGCGGTCCAATGAGTGTTGAGGCTCGCGGTGGCTATCGTTATGTTCTCACCCTCACTGATGACTTAAGTAGATATGGGTATGTCTACTTAATGAAACACAAGTCTGAAACCTTTGAAAAGTTCAAGGAATTTCAGAGTGAAGTTGAGAATCAACGTGACAGGAAAATCAAGTTTCTACGATCAGATCGTGGAGGAGAATACTTGAGTCACGAATTTGGCACACACTTAAGAAAATGTGGAATAGTTTCACAACTCACGCCGCCTGGAACACCTCAGCGTAATGGTGTGTCCGGACGTCGTAATCGCACTCTATTAGATATGGTGCGATCTATGATGTCTCTTACCGATTTACCACTATCCTTTTGGGGCTATGCTTTAGAGACTGCCGCATTCACTTTAAATAGGGCACCGTCGAAATCCGTTGAGACGACACAGTTTGAATTATGGTTTGGGAAGAAACCTAAGCTGTCGTTTCTAAAAGTTTGGGGATACGATGCTTATGTCAGGAAACTTCAACCTGAAAAGCTCGAACCTAAATCGGAAAAATGCATCTTCATAGGATACCTTAAAGAAACTATTGGGTATATCTTCTACCTCAGATCCGAAGGCAAGATCTTTGTTGCCAAGAATGGGTCCTTTCTAGAGGAAGAGTTTCTCTCGAAAGAAGTAAGTGGGAGGAAAGTAGAGCTTGATGAAGTATTACCTCTTAAACCGAAAAATGACGCAACTCAAGAAAATGTTCCTGAGGTGCCTGCACCGACTAGAGAGGAAGTTAATGATGATGATCAAGATACTTCTGATCAAGCTCCTACTGAAATTTGAAGGTCCATAAGGACACGTTCCGCACCAGAGTGGTACGGCAATCCTGTCTTGGAAATCATGTTGTTAGACAATGGTGAACCTTCGAACTATGAAGAAGCGATGGCGGGCCCGGATTCCGACAAATGGCTGGAAGCCATGAAATCCGAGATAGGATCCATGTATGAAAACGAAGTATGGACTTTGACTGACTTGCCCGTTGAACGGCGAGCCATAGAAAATAAATGGATTTTTAAGAAGAAGACAGACGCGGATGGTAATGTGACCATCTATAAAGCTCGGCTTGTCGCTAAGGGTTATCGACAAGTTCAAGGGGTTGACTACGATGAGACTTTTTCACCGGTAGCGAAGCTGAAGTCCGTCCGAATCATGTTAGCGATTGCCGCATTCTATGATTATGAAATATGGCAAATGGACGTCAAAACAGCATTCCTTAATGGTTTCCTTAAGGAAGAATTGTATATGATGCAGCCGGAAGGTTTTGTCGATCCTAAGAATGCTGACAAGGTGTGCAAGCTCCAACGCTCGATTTATGGGCTGGTGCAAGCATCTCGGAGTTGGAACATTCGCTTTGATGAGATGATCAAAGTGTTTGGGTTTACACAGACTTATGGAGAAGCCTGTGTTTACAAGAAAGTGAGTGGGAGCTCTGTAGCATTTCTCATATTATATGTAGATGACATACTTTTGATGGGAAATGATATAGAACTTTTGGACAACATTAAGGCCTACTTGAATAAGAGTTTTTCAATGAAGGACCTTGGAGAAGCTGCTTATATATTAGGCATCAAGATCTATAGGGATAGATCGAGACGCCTCATAGGTCTTTCACAAAGCACATATCTTGATAAGATTTTGAAGAAGTTCAAAATGGATCAGTCCAAGAAAGGGTTCTTGCCTGTTTTGCAAGGTGTGAAATTGAGCTCAGCTCAATGTCTGACCACGGCAGAAGATATAGAAGAGATGAGTGTCATCCCCTATGCCTCAGCCATAGGTTCTATTATGTATGCCATGCTATGTACCAGACCTGATGTAAACCTTGCCGTAAGTTTGGTAGGAAGGTACCAAAGTAATCCCGGCAAGGAACACTGGACAGCGGTCAAGAATATCCTGAAGTACCTGAAAAGGACAAAGGACATGTTTCTCGTTTATGGAGGTGACGAAGAGCTCGTCGTAAAGGGTTACGTCGACGCTAGCTTCGACACAGATCTGGATGACTCTAAGTCACAAACCGGATACGTGTATATGTTGAATGGTGGAGCAGTAAGCTGGTGCAGCTGCAAGCAGAGCGTCGTGGCGGGATCTACATGTGAAGCGGAGTACATGGTAGCCTCGGAGGCAGCATATGAAGCAATTTGGGTGAAGGAGTTCATCACCGACCTAGGAGTCATACCCAATGCGTCGGGGCCGATCAAGCTCTTCTGTGACAACACTGGAGCTATTGCACTTGCCAAGGAGCCCAGGTTTCACAAGAAGACAAGGCACATCAAGCGTCGCTTCAACTCCATTCGTGAAAATGTTCAAGATGGAGACATAGAGATTTGTAAAGTACATACGGACCTGAATATAGCAGATCCATTGACTAAACCTCTCCCTAGGGCAAAACATGATCAACACCAGAATTCCATGGGTGTTCGATTCATCACAATGTAACTAGATTATTGACTCTAGTGCAAGTGGGAGACTGTTCGAAATATGCCCTAGAGGCAATAATAAAAGCATTATTATTATATTTCCTTGTTCATGATAATTGTCTTTATTCATGCTATAATTGTATTATCCGGAAATCGTAATACATGTGTGAATAATAGACACCAACATGTCCCTAGTAAGCCTCTAGTTGACTAGCTCGTTGATCAACAGATAGTCATGATTTCCTGACTATTGACATTGGATGTCATTGATAACAAGATCACATCATTAGGAGAATGATGTGATGGACAAGACCCAATCCTAAGCATAGCGCAAGATCGTGTAGTTCGTTTGCTAGAGCTTTTCCAATGTCAAGTGTCTTTTCCTTTGACCATGAGATCGTGTAACTCCCGGATACCGTAGGAGTGCTTTGGATGTACCAAACGTCACAACGTAACTGGGTGACTATAAAGGTGCACTACAGGTATCTCCGAAAGTGTCTGTTGGGTTGATACGGATCGAGACTGGGATTTGTCACTCAGTATGACGGAGAGGTATCACTGGGCCCACTCGGTAATGCATCATCATAATGAGCTCAAAGTGACCAAGTGTCTGGTCATGGGATCATGCATTACGGTACGAGTAAAGTGACTTGCGGTAACGAGATTGAACGAGGTATTGGGATACCGACGATCGAATCTCGGGCAAGTAACATATCGATTGACAAAGGGAATTGTATACGGGGTTGCTTGAATCCTCGACATCGTTGTTCATCCGATGAGATCATCGTGGAGTATGTGGGAGCCAACATGGGTATCCAGATCCCACTGTTGGTTATTGACCGGAGAGTCATCTCGGTCATGTCTACATGTCTCCCAAACCCGTAGGGTCTACACACTTAAGGTTCGGTGACGCTAGGGTTGTAGGGATATGTATATGCAGTAACCCGAATGTTGTTCGGAGTCCCGGATGAGATCCCGGATGTCACGAGGAGTTCCGGAATGGTCCGGAGATAAAGAATTATATATATGAAGTACTATTTCGGCCATCGGGACAAGTTTCGGGGTTATCGATATTGTACCGGGACCATCGGAAGGGTCCGGGGGCCCACTGGGTGGGGCCACCTGTCCCGGGGGGGCACATGGGCTGTAGGGGGTGCGCCTTGGCCTACATGGGCCAAGGGCACCAGCCCCAAGAGGCCCATGCGCCTAGGGTTTCAAGGAGGAAGAGTCCTAGGAGGGGAAGGCACCTCCTAGGTGCCTTGGGGAGGAGGGATTCCTCCCCCTTGGCCGCACCCCCTAGGAGATTGGATCTCCTAGGGCCGGCGCCCACCCCCCCTTGGCCCTCCTATATATAGTGGGGGAAGGAGGGCTTTTCATCCACGCCTTTGGTTGCCTCCTCTCTCTCTCCAACACCTCCTCCTCCTCCATAGCGCTTGGCGAAGCCCTGACGGAGTACTGCAGCTCCATCATCACCACGCCGTTGTGCTGCTGCTGGTGCCATCTCCCTCAACCTCTCCTCTGCCCTTGCTGGATCAATAAGAAGGAGACGTGGCTGTTCCGTACATGTGTTGAACGCGGAGGTGCCGTCCGTTCGGTGCTAAGATCTCCGATGATTTGGATCACGTCGTGTACAACTACCTCATCCCCGTTCTTTGAACGCTTCTGCTCGCGATCTACAAAGGTATGTAGATGCATCCGATCACTCGTTGCTACATGAACTCATAGATGGATCTTGGTGAAACCGTAGGATTTTTTTTCTGCAACGTTCCCCTACATTTACTACATGTAGTAGTACAAGTATATAGGCTAGTAATATGTTGGGATAATGAGGAGATTACCTGAGGTCTCCAATATTATTGAGTGCAAATGTTTTCATCCTCCATTTTCTACACTAGATTTTGGTCCTCCTTCTGATGAAGATTCTGAGAATAATCCTTTACCAGAATTTGGTTGTTATTTGCAAATTTTCAAATTTATCCCATTGAACTTATTGGCCTTTTAATAATAAAAAATTATTATGGTTCGACCATATGTTTGAGGGTTTGGTAATCATAGGTGCAATATTTATATAACCACGCATCTGACAAACTTGAGAGGTGCCTTTTGATCATTTGAAAAGTATCGATTCCTATTAAGAGATAATTTTGTCTTTGTTGTCTATTAGCCTCCACTTTACTTCGAATTCCTCATGGTTCTATCTTGTGACCACTAACTTGCATAGTATTCTCGGTACCAACAAGAATTTTAAATTATGGTATAGCACCCGTTGGGTGAATCTGATGATTTGAAGAAATTCCATGTTTCTTGATCATAAAAATGGTAGTACCATCTTAAGAGGATGTAAAGGTGAATTAAGGGTTTTTCAACTGGATCTGTATATAGGAAAATATTTGATCACGAGATCTCAACTTGAAGTTGATTAAGTGATAAAATTGTCAGATAGACTTGAGGTCTTGAAAACTGAATGGTGGTCATCCGCGATGTGCTCATTCTCTTAAGGGAAATATTTGAAGTGAATTAATATTCAGCCATAATGTACTTAGCTTGAGAACTAAGTGAAGTTTGTGACATATAAAATGCATATCTACATACTTAGCTATAAGATAATAGCCATGACATATTATCCTGGCGGTGGAGTTATAGTGGCAACAATGCGACAGGTGGATACAATGACTGATGTCATGAATCATCTTAAAATAAATTCTCCCACCTAATTATGAATTTAGTGCATTTGAAAATGTAAGCAATGAAAATGATTTGTTTGAGAACAATCATGGCCAAGGTAATCCTTGGTGAACCTAGGCGTATCCTTCAATACAACGCATGTGATGAAATCATTGTTAATATTTTGGACTTCATTCTTGAGGAAGTGTGTGACTTTAGAGTCACTGCCAAAACGTATAGACTTTGCATGTCTGACATTGATTAGTCACGATGAAAGTATAACCACAATGTGATGTGGACATTGCAACGATGTCTGAGACACTTGCTATAAATTATGGTATCCATCTTGATGGATGGACGACACTATAATTAGAAATAGTGACATAGGCTTCACTGCCATGTGTTTTACCAATGTAGTAGAAGGTAATCATCAAGGTATGCAAAAATTTGTGTAATTTTATATGACATATTCAAGCAAAGTGAGACTTGAATTAGTACAAGATACCATTTTCGGCAGATAGTGATTGCGCATGAATAATATTTACTATGAGAGTAAATCATTCTAGTGAACAACAACAAATGCTTCAGAGGAGCAAATTTTATGACAGCTGATGTTATACATTCATATGTGTAGACCTCAATTTATATAGGATAACACTTTGAAGATAATCACCCGATGTGGTGTAGATCTCGCAGTAATAGAAACATAGCCTGACTTTTATCAGTAGATGTTCATAATTTTATTACCTTATGTTAAGCAAAATGTATGAAATCACTTTGAAGGAATCATCTGTCAGAGTGACATGATGTAGACCCTGGAGTAATAGTGGATAATCTGCAAACTGTGCAGTAGATGCCACAACACCTTGTGATTCAAAAATAAATTTGAGGTAGTCACATTAAAATTAATATTTGATAAAGCACGTTGAAGGTAGTCATCTTGTTGAAATGACAAGATGTAGACCTCACAGTAGTGATGGATAATCTGCAAATTGCGCAGTAGATGCCATCAATACCTTGTTATCCACAAACGCGATTTGAGGTGGTCATATTAAGTATGACACTTTATAATCCTTTTTTTTTGGATTTCATCAAGATCTGCAAGAAAAATCAATTGCAAAGCATAGTTGTTACACTTACAATAAAGAATTCTAATATATTGTGGTGCATTCCAGATGGAATGATCGACGCAGTCAATAACATAAGTCAATGCCTTGGGACTCAACCATAATCTGTAATAGCAATGATCTGGAGGGCTCGTGTTCAAGTAGCATTAAAACCTGATGGCCTAAAATACAGAACAATACTAGGCTCTAATCTGCATAAAACAATTAGCCAAAAGGGCATGTCTCCAAGTTACAGGGATTTATAAGTAGTTAGGATGAAGTCTGAGGACAAAATCGAACAACAGCCAAAGGGATAAGATTCCCCAATATCTTTCCCATGCGTGCGTTGTGGTAACCACTGCCGCTGTTCATGCGAGGCTGCGGGCAGACCGGTGGTTGCGCCGCCGCGTCTTGTGCCTCGTGGGCTGCCTCCGCCCAGGCCGAGGACCGTGCTGCCGCGCGCCGGCTGATGGCCACCGCCGCATCTCCGGAACACGTCGCGTTTGCTACCATTCTGTCCAGGCCGGGAGACATCTCCAACGCGCTGCTGGGAGTAACCGGTGCGCCGGAGACCGCCGCGGTCGCTGTGTTGCCTGAGAGCATACTCGGCCGGTGGTTGCTGTGCCGAGCGCCGCCTGCTGTAGGGCGCCGCACCAGAAGAGCGGTCGCCGCTCGACGCCGATGGGTACTGCGGGCGCGAGCACCGCGCTTGAGAGTGGCCCCGCCGGGCCGTCCATGGTGTGCCATAGACACGCGCCCGAGGACTCTGTTGCCGGAGAGCCACGCGCCGGCCGTGTCTCTGCCTCCAGATGCGAGAGAGCCGCTTCGCCGCTGTTTCCCCTTCGCTTTCTTCTCTGCGGCCAAATCACTCTCGGTTAGGAGCGTGCTGATAACGTGTGAAAGTAAAAACGAGAGAGGATGGAGCAAATGATGGAACAGTTGTTTCATTGATTGAAGATTGGGGTATTTATACCCTCATTACAAGGCAGTTACAAAGAAGGCGGTTGCCAAAACATGACCACCGACATAGCATGGATTTATAATTAATTAATCTAATTAATTAATTCCTAACAGTATCTCTATCTTTGTCTATTCTCCACCACTTCTATCAGCACCGATTTGTGGAGAGCGACAGCAGGATGGGCAGGGTGGAGGACAAGCAGCCAGAGTTCGGTGGCAGCATATGTTGGTCGTGCCGTCGAGCCAGGCCCGCCGGAAGTCGGTGACGATGGCGCGGTGGTGCTTAGTGGCGTTGACGACGAGGTAACACGCGAGAAGCTCCTCGAGGCCCCGCTACGACGCTCAGACGTCGTCCTGGCCGTGACTATCTCTGCCATGCTCTCCAGGAAGTCCCCCTCTGTAGCATGGTGGTCGCCATTGGAGGCTGCTCCTATGCTGGCCTTCTTCCCTTCAACCAGCCGCTCGGGTTCACATGTAGTAGCTGTCGCCGTCACGTCCTGTCCGTCGGCGATGCCCTGCAGCTGCTCTTGGCCTCCTCCTCCCAGTCAACCTTCTTTGCGCCACCGGTCGGGCCTGGTGAGGATCGGTCGCAGCTTCAGCCCGTGGAGCCGGTCGGCAGCGGCCCTAGGCTTTGATGGCGGGGTGGATTCCGAGCGCGGGCCACGGTGGTGGCCGGCTTCGTGGTCATGCAAGCTATGACCTCCACCTTCAGCCGGCGACAGGAGATGCACGCACATGCGGCCTACCAAGGTGCGTAGCTCACGGGACCGCATGAACAATTTGCCGTGGACGTCGTCCTCCTTTGTCCTCGCCTCCTCGGTCGGTTCATCCACCGAGCTCATCACTGATACATGCGAGGTTGCGTCCAGTCTCCAGTGCCGCCGCCTTGAGGAGCAGCAGGCCCTCTCACTCTCAGGCGCGAACATCCACGGCGGAGGAAACCGGCTTGCTTGCTGGCGTGCATTGGACGCGATAATGGACGACGCGCAGCCTCACAGGACGGCGGTGGTTTGTGTGACGAAGGCGATGGCTAGAGGGCGACGGCAGCGATTTGAGGGAGGGAGGTTGGATAGGTACTTTCTGAGGACATGCCGTGGATGGGCGGCTCGCCGCCATGGCCTGCGTGGTGGAGGAGCTCTGGTTGTCCGCAGAAGGACTCGAGTGGAGAGTCGAGACTCGAGAAGCTCCTGCATGTCGCGGTGTCGGCGGCAACCGCAGACATGGCGTGGAGAGGAGAGTATAGAGACGATGGCGCATGCAGGAGAGCCGAGGTCGTGTCTGTCCGCGATGCAGAACTCCGGCCGCGAGCTCACCCAGCCTGCATGCATCTCGAGCTCGCAGCCGTCGTTTCGACCTTGCGCCTATCTTCGGCACCCCGCCGTTTCCGGCCCGTGAGGTCGCTGTGAGGATCAGTTGCCTCCGGTATATCAGCGCGGAAACCCTCACAAAGGGTTCTTCAGCTTCCTGTCGATTCGCCTCCACTTGAACTGCACGACGGTGAGCGCACGACTGTCTTCTCCTCGCTCTCTTGCCGTGCGCCCTGCTGCCGCGCATTCGCTGTGTGCGGCGTGCTTCTTGCATGCGCGGGCTATTGCGTCGCGTGCGTGCAGGGCTTACGAGCTAGCTGCTGCTGCATGTGTGATGTGTGGGCTTGATGCATGCGTGTAGTAGCTAGGTGATGGTCTCATACTGGATCCGTATACGGATGGTGTAGATACACTACTGTATTTCTTAGTAACTCGAATATATAGCTCTTTATTTCGTATCAGAAGCAAACTCATGATGGTTCCTGAATATTAGGCGCCATATTGTATTTTTTTATATAAGTCACCGGATGTTGCTTTGTTTAATTATTTCACTGTTGATCGCACTATTGTACTATTCTTTACAGATAAAGATCAAATGAAGGGAAACATTAGGTTTGTATTATCCAATCTAAACCAGTTCTGATACTCTCAAATTTATATTTCATTGTCTGGTTGTATGAGTCATTAAATTGCCTATCTTGGAATAGTAGTTGTAGGTTAAGGAGGCTGTAAAAAATGAAGAGTTGATAGAAAGCACCATTTTAATGTTATCTCATTTTTTTTATGAACCAGGTATTGATGATCATTTAGAAGATGGGGAGCTTACACGGGCTCTGCAAGAAAGTCTGAAAAATGAACATCCTCTTTGTAAGAATGTTCTGTTGGGAGGGGTGTTCTCATATGTCACTCCATCAGTTCAATGACGTTTGGTTGCAGCTATTTTCCTTTTTTTCCAACAAATAACTTAAGAGTAGAAAAAACCAGATTTTGCCTAACCTTTTAGGCATGATTATCAATATAGTTTTATTTGGATGTAAGATTTTGTAAATGATGTCATTCTCACTCCTAAAACCTTTATGGATGTTCATCGCCCTTCTGTATCATTATTTTGTGTCTCTTTTGAAACAAGGCAAGCTTCTGCTCATTCACCCTAATTATTGATGCTTGACACACATTTCCTAACTTGGCATTGATGGCCATCTGTTGTTTTCTTTGCATGTGTGCATTTGAGGAATTGTTGAACAGATTTGCAATATTGTATGGTTTGCCACTACCATCTTTGTTTCCATAAATGTTGCACCAGGCTCATGTATGAGGCTATCAAAAGAAGTGGGCCCACATTCCATGTCATTATTTTCTTCAATTTTTGACCTGAATGTACATTAGAAAATATTTGTCCAGCAATAATTTCGAACCTATCCAGTAAAGGATCCATTATCTCCAGTGTTTGCATATTCGAATTTCCAGTTTTTATTGGATGTGGCCGTAGGATTTGTAACGAATTTCCCAAATTCTATATTTCCTAGGATGCCTTTTCCTCACAGCCCTTTGAGGAGGATATTTCTCCGGAGAATCATAAGGCAGAAAAGGTGACAATGATTTGTGTAGTTAACCGCCTAATGAAACTATTAGTATTGTTCTATCCTTCTTATCATGCTCTGCAATTGTTACTGAGAAAATATGACGACACATGAACTATTTCATGCTGAAACGAGTTCCTAATGTATGCAAATTTTTTACTTTCTCATGAATGTTCATATTCTTAGGAACATATACTATGCTTTTTGTGTACACTTCTGCACAATATGGGAGTGATCCTTCATGTTGTAACACTGACCGTACTGTTAGCCAGTCAGCTTGTTAAGGTTTTTCAGTCTGTTATTCTTATCGGTTATGTTGTACATCCCTCTACTCTCATGTACATGTATGTCATTTAGATCTGGGCAATATTTTTCATCATGCAAGTTTCACATCTTCATTCCTCATCACGTGGAACTCCCACGATTGTTGTCAATCCATGTTTTCACAAAAGATACCGTTCTGCACACTTCACAAGCAGCGTGTAGCTAACCATATTTAAACTCATCGACCTCCTACTAAATACACAAGGGCGCAATGACATCAATAAATAAACTTGACATGTTCTCAAATTCCTGACTTATATACTGCCCAAGGTGATGCAATGTAACCCAATAAAGATTTGACTATATCACCTGTACCCAAACGACATATTAGATTGTATCACATGTGCTCGGAACACCCGGCTACCAATGATCATACAATCCATATACTGGCCCAACACCAGCACGCAACCAAGTTCAATAATTCGGTCAAGTTATTTACTACATTATCACGGAGGGAAAACCAGAACACAGTAGAACATCTACTCTATCGCCATAAGAAATAAAATCTTCCTTTTTCCTTTATGTATTGCACTCTATTTCCTCAAGTCCACATAGCATCCGTATAGCTCCAAGGTTATTATTATTTTAGTCTACATAAAAAACAATATACAGAAACAATGCAATGCCCCACACACAACGAATCCCTATTTTAGCACCATCTCCCTTAGGCTAGAACATTCGAGATCGAACAATATCTATAAAAAAGAACCCATTGTACCACAAGCTACCCAAATCATATCATCATCCTTCACATGAATATGTAACACGTGTGCATCGATAACACATGTTTTGAGCTTGATCCACACATCAAACCTCATGTATAAGGACCCGATCCACATATGTCTCATATAACATGCATACACTCCGACCAAGTTTAAAGGGAAGAGAGCCAAAACTATAGAAAATTCCATTTATCTCATCGATCAAAATAGCCAACCAATATTTTCTTCCTTCCTTTGATCACCATCCCATAAAAAATGAATGCCGAACTAAACGTGCCAATCTCTTTTTCGAAAAAAAAATCATCAACATAAGAATATTTACTTACTATACAACAACATATATCACCGCCAATAAGTAAGGCGCGGCGTGCCGCCGCGCGGGTATCAGCTAGTAAATATACTAAACCTGACCAGGTTTCTTTTTTCCTGTATTTTTTGACTTTTTCTCACAGTGAAAACTGGCCAATGAGGTAGTGACACGTTATTTACTGGGGGATATGAGCAGGTACGTTATTGGGTGTCTCTAGCAGGTTTTCAGTTTGATGTGCATGTCCGCCCGATCCTCCAGTTCCTATTGGGCTGCATGTGTGTATACCAGTGTTTTGTGGTCATTCAGTTGGCCGTGCATGTCCGTCCGTTGACTGCCGCTTTTTTTATTTTTTTTCCTCCTCAATTTCTTTCTCCTGCATGCATGCGTGTGGCTGCGTGCCGCGCGTTTGCGTCGGCAGATCGGCTCCTTTTTCCCGTGTGCTCCGCTGTTCTACTGGAAGGCTGCCACGACAACAACTGATTACAGTTGGGCTTCGATTCAGTACACGTGGGCTGTTGACATATAGGCGGTTGCCGCTTAGATCGGCTGTTCTGGTCGTTTCGCGGCCAGGCTGATGTGTTCGATTTGGTTTTCTACTCTAACGGATCTCCTATAAATATGGGCCTTCCCTGCTGTTTCACTTCATCCATCACGGTTTGCGTTGATGGTTCCTCGTTAGAACATTACTAGTAGAACGCTTAAATCCTCACTAACATTTTAAGGGTCTAAAAATAATTCTTTTGTGCATTTTTATGGGTTGAAAAACAGGAACAAAGATTAAAACTCTCAAACCCAACTCTTATAACGGAATATTCCTCATGAACGACGTTGTGGTTGTGCGCGGAAGGTCGACGGGGCGGCCGCCGACGACGGGGGCGACTAGCAGCGGCGGTCACGGGCGTGGACGCGGGAGTTGGGAGGATTTTTCCTTCCCGCGCGAGTATAACCGCCAAATGAGGGTTAGGGTAGGTTTTGCTCCCCAACCCTTACTTTTGAGGATTGAGAGAGAGTTCGAGGGTTGGACATTTAAAAAAAATTTAAGGGTTCAAAGGTTAAAAGGTTCTAGTCTACGGTTTTTTTTCGACAAAAACTATAAAAAAACAGTTATTTTTAAGGGTTTGAGGGCTCTACTAGTAATGCTCTTGTGTGTTCTGGTCGAGGCCGGCGGGGTCATCCTCTTGGAATCCAGGCAGCCATCATCAATCGCGTGCGCAACGGCCGTGGCCGTGTTCCTGCTGCAGATCGCTCCCCGGCCTCATGTCGCCTTCCGCCAGGCCTAATCTTCTGCAAGCAAGAAGTGTCGTTTTTGGTCGACCGCGTGTTCTAAGCCGGCGTCAGCCACGAAGGACGACCCGTCGGTCGACGCGATCGCCGTTGGACGCTGCACTACGGGACATCAGGACCTGGGACTGGGAGCGTCCCCAACGGTGTGTGTCTACGCGAAGCGCGAAAGACGGACCGGGTGCTGAAGCAGCACCGGTTGCTCATGCCGTGCAAGAGAGAGCTAGCGCCGCGGTAGCCGTTCCCGCTGGACAAGGCCCTGACGGCGGAAGAGAAGCCGTGCGTGCGAGTGCAGGCCTACCGCCTACGACCGCCGCGACGGGCCCGTGCTCGGCTGCAAGAAGCTGGGCTGCAACTAGGCCTACCGCTTCATCGCCGGCTGGGGAAGATTTCCGACGCAGAACGGCCTGCACGTGGCGAGCGACGTCAGGGCCAAGGACCTGGAGTCGGCCATTGGTGGGGCTGTGGGCGTTCTGGTTGCCGGCTTTGGAGATGGGCGTCACCGGCAGCAAGCCGAGCGTCAGTGGTGGCCGGCTACGGAGATTGACGCGCGCGGTGACGGCCGTGCACCCGGATAGCCTGCTGCGTCCTCATCGTTGGGACGCTGGCCGGACGAAGAGGGGTCCGCGGTCCGCCTGAGGGAGCAGTGGCGGAGTCGGGATTCGAGTATAGGGGGGGGCCGAATACATACATTGATCGAATCTTGTTGATGATTACTAGTTGCTTCTACTAAAATTATTGATCGTTGGGGGGGGGGGGGGGGGGGGGGGGGGGCAGGCCCCTGCTCGTCTCCCCTGGCTCCGCCCCTGTGAGGGAGCACCTGCTACGTCACCTCTGCCGATTCGAGGGCCTCTTCTTCGCCTTCGCCGATGCCAGACCGCCCACTCTCCTTTCCACGTCATGTCTGCGGTTGCCGCCGACACCGCGACGGTCCCCGGTGGCGCATGCAGGAGCTTCTCCAGTCTCGACTCTCCGCTCTCGAGTCCTTCTGCGGACGTTGCCCGGAGATAGAGGACGCCATTGCCGTCGTCCCCCGCTTCTATCATATCAGCGACCTCATTCCGCCTCCCCGCGACACTTCGTCGCCATGTACCACGGGCATGGTGGCGCTCAGGTCGCTGCCTACTGCTAGGACAGGCTACACGCCGCGTTTGCCGAGGAGCTGCGTACTGCAGAGGACCGGGCGGGTGCCTCCCACGACCTGAGCTCTCTGGACTCCAAGAAGGGACAGCTTCTGCCGTGTCGACGCCGAGGACGGCGTTTTTGACCTTGAGCTCGCCCAACCCGTCGGCACCTGGAGCCCATCCAACCCAGCGCTCTGTCGAAAATGACGCAAGGAGGCGCTCCAGCTCCCTGTCACCCTCTCTCCATGTGAACTTCAGCACAGAGCTCGCATGGCGGCTGCCTCACCCCCGCTCTCTAGGCCGTGCGTTCTACCAGCCTGTGCGATGCGTCGCATGCTTCCCGCTTGCGCGGGCTGCCGCTGCATAGCGTGCATGCACGGCTCGCGTGCTGCCGCTGTATCGTGTGTCAGTGTGTGATGCATGGCTTGGTGCAGTGCGCAGTACGCTGAGTGTGTTTGTGTGCGTGCTGCATGGTGGGTGCGTGTGTCCGTGTTTGCTTCTATTGACCTGGGTGGCTGGGTGCACACTTGAGGTTGTGGGTACTCATATTTAATCCATTCTCACTAATTAATCAACCATGCTTCTTATTTAACTAGATGATTCCCCGCGCGTTGCTGCGGGATGTTGTTGCCGGATGTTTTATTGATAAAATTTAGAGGTTTGCATAAGTCTGAATGAGACTGTTTTGACACATTTGGGTAGGTTGCTAGCTTGTGCAATCAAAACTAAGTATAGCTCCTAAACAATTGATATATTTAGTTGATCACCAACTTCAAAATGATGGTTGTGTGTATAATGCTTAAGTGGAAGGGGTTTCTTGTTTCGCAGTACAACATGGCCAATTAACTTCTTTTTGTTTGGACTCAAATAAGTCGTGTCTTCTAATATGAAGAGCGGAAGAAAAACTGCAACAATTTGGTGGAACTTTCACGAAAAAATGAGTTGAGAAGGTCAAACATAATCTACAAGATGTAACACGACTACAACCTGAAGTGATAAATTATGTGCACTTTTAGGTTACAACATGAAGCGACACCGTAGAAGATTGCAAAAGTTATGGTGACACACGCTGACCACAAAAGAACGTACAAAAATTTGCATGTAGTGACTTAGACACCATAAGAGTAAAAGCATATCATCTTAGTAGCTCAATGATCCTCACTTATGAATCCCACTATAAACAATCGAGATTTCTAATTCTTTGCAAGCCACATTATGAGAAAAAGGTGGACCAAGATAGTAAGAGGCTTCAGAGTTTAGAATATTATACCTCTTGAAGCTAATTAAACATGCTTAGAATTTCAAAAGCAACCAAGTAGAGAAAATCCTTATAAACTTCTCAACGTTTAACCATCCACGCTGAAAATCTGGAAGGGAAATATAGAAGCATCTTCAAGATACACATGATTCGCCAATTTCTAAAGTACAGGGAAGTTCAGATGTGCTATAAATCATCTGTCATGGATTTCTACAAACAAAAGGTTCAGCAAATCATGGTAAGATAGCTAAGGCAATATAAAATATGCTTATTTCACCTAATGGGAAGAAGGAAACAGAAAGAAAATATTGTTTTAAATATTGTATTCAAATGTCAGATGCCAACTGTCCTAACACAATTTATAGACAAATACACTATGTGGTACATAACACTGTAATGATCCCATAAAAACTGGAAGAAAAATTTACAAACACACACAGCATGAACCTTGTTGATCACAATCTGTAGTAAAATCACTATATGGCATCATGAAAGTAAATACGTTTACTAAAATGTAACCATGCACATCATGAATAAAACTATGATGGCATGATGTGTAGATTAATTAATCTGTATTAGTGCTTTTGCCATAACAGTATCAAGAATAGATCATTACCTGATACTGTACCAAATCCTTGCTTATAAGGAAAAAAATCATCATTGTTGTTTACTTTCAACATCCTATAAAACAGCAATGACAAAGGGATAAAACAATACAACCATGCTAATCCAATTATCAATTTATTGCTCATCGGCGTGATGAACCAAGAATTAAGCAAACACAATTACTTGCTTGTTTCCAACTGTGTTGCAACAATGGGGGCGGTATCCAAAATCCCTTGGCTAAAATTTTGAACACAATCTCTTCACAAAAATTAATTACGGGATCTGCTACATGATCAAGATTCCACAACACTCGACAAAAAATTGGGTCAAATCTTCCATGGACTTAACATAAAACAAAAATATCATATGTTTACTCACCTTTCCATTGGGCGGCACCTGCATCTAGGCGAAATTTTGAAGAAGATCGGGAAGGGGGCAAGGCTGGCGGCGGTTGCAAAAGGGGTTGGCTTAGCTCCTCACTTTCGAATCTAATGCTGGCAAGGGTCGCTGCAGCTCCTTTCCGTCAATTCTAGATTTCGGAAGGACCAGCGAGGCCAGATGCACAGTCATGGCCATCGGGGGTACCGAAGATTTGAAGGCATCCGCTCCACCGATCTGTATAAGAGGGGAGAGGTGACTGCAGACCAAGAACATCGATTATGCAAACAGAAGGGATCATAGATCGACTCCTCAACAGATGTGGAGTCAGCTCAGATGAGGTAGACGATATGGGCTACGTTGCGAGGAGGCGTTGATCTTGCGGGAGGAGAGTGGTGAGACCAACCTTCATCGTGGTGTTGGTTGCAGCCTCGATGCTCAACGGCGGCAGCCTTTGTCGAAGGAGATCAAATATGACGGGGAGAATAGGAAGGGAGTTTGGTTTTTCAGGGAATGAAAAGGATGGGGATATAGAAGACGTGGAGGTAGCTTACGTTTCAAGAAGTGGAAAGGATTCGAGAGATGGCTCATTTATCCTCTAGAACGCTCATATTTGTGGCAACAAAAAAAGTTGATATGTCAAGTCTGTGCGCCCCTGTAGTGGGTCCTGCTTGTAAGCCAGTCACGAAACGTTGATGTGGCTAGATGCTGATGTGGATAACCTGCATGTTAAGATAAATAGGTTAGTGAGGATGAATCTCTTAGGTATATATGAAGATGGCTCGTTTATCTTCTAGAACGCTCATATTTGTGGCAACAAAAAAAAGTTGATATGTCAAGTCTGTACGCCCCTGTAGTGGGTCCTGCTTATAAGCCAGTCACGAAACACTGATGTGGCTGGATGCTGATGTGGATAGCCTGCATGTCTCTCCTTATATATATATATATATATATATATATATATATATATACTAATAAACCAGCTATTGCTTTTGGTCGTCCGTCACTTAGCGTCGCTGCAATTTTACAGAAAAGTCCCTCTGTTATTTAGAATTCAACCCGCAGTCCTTTTTTGGGTGACTACGTGAGATAACGTTTCATGTTTGCAGAAACTTCCCTGTAGTTTAGTACATTCAAGCCGCAGCCCTCAAAACATACATCACGCCACGATCCCCTTCCTGTTCCCCACGCACGGGCGGTTGCCGCCGGCGTCGCCGCCGCCGCCTTCCTCGCTGAGTCCGCGGCCGAAATCCACGCCGGGAGAAGAGGTATCTATCCCTCCGACGCCTTCCTCTCCCTCAAGCCTCGACCTCGCCGGCATCCCTCCTCCCGTTCCAAGTCCAGGAGACGCATGGGGACGGCGGCGGTGGCGAGGCGTCTCGCGCGCACGGACACCCCCACCCTACGCCTGCTCGTGCGCGCTGCCCTGCGAGGTTTAGGCATCGCGCCTGCTGCGCTCCCCTGTGGCGATGATGTGGCTTACTGCTGCCATACGGCGCCTCATCGAGGAGTAGAGCAGCTGCCCCATGCTAGACAAGATCCTCCAGATCCTCTCCACCCAGCCGCCATCATTGCAGGAGGACTTTAACGAGTGGTCACCAAGAAGCTTCCCCAAATCCTACAAGAGGCTCAGGTAAGAATACATACGTACATTAACCTCAATATCTACTTGATTAATTCAGTTATCACACTTTCCTTTTGAACCAATATATGCACTTTCAGTTGAGGACACTCATCTTGCTAATTAAATTGTGTGAAAATCTTACATGGGCAGTTTAATTGTGTGATTGCTGAGTGGTCCAGTGAGTAGTGCTTCTATAAGCAAGGGAATGATAGAATGATGCACGATTCTGCAGGTTAGACGAGCCGCTGACAAAGACACACCTCTATTCTGAATTTTTACATGCGAAGATGGACCATCAGCTACGGAATATGTTGGCTAACCTCTCGCAGGTTGCTAACAATTTTTTTCTTATTGTCATCTTGGTAATTGACATTGGTGGTATTGTCTTTTAGTTCAACAGAAAGTTGTTCAAGTGAAAATTCAGAGGAACATGTGGAACAAAAGACATGGTATAAAAAGGAAAGGAAAGACTAAACAGTACAATGATGCAGGTTCAGGTTTCATATGTTGTCTTCGCTGCCTCATGAATATGCTAGCATGGTTGTCTTCTAGATTATGCACATGTCTTTGTTTGCCATATACTGTCAACGCATTGTGTAGTATGTACTAATTCTAGGGAGACCGATCTCATATTGTCACTCTTAAAAATTAGTATTTGTAAGTTTTTGTGTGGTTTTAGCACCTCAGTTAAGAAATAAATATTAGCCTTCTCTAAAGAGGTTTGTTGCCTTGATTTTTATAACTCTATTAATTTATGTTAATCTCCTTGCATAGAACTTATGTTGCATTACTCTCCCATTGCTGTTAGTGGCCCTCTCACAAGAGATTGTTGTAAATACTCAATATGTGTTTGATGTCAAACAATATCCAATCTACTACATGGTGTCTCAGTCTCAAGTTCATAATTTCTGCATCATTTGAATTGTATACAACAAGATACAGAAGCAGTAGGTCTCCAGCCAGCACAAAAATGCAGACTTGATCTATTTCTGTTCGTTAATACATCTACTACAACCTACAAGTGACCCTAGCTAAGAAAACAAAATCAAGGACCGGTGTACTTCTGACATTATTTCTTATTAGTATCAAATTAGAATAACATTGATGGAACATATTCTTTTTCTCTCCTTGCTTGAGTTAATGGAGTACAGTATTGCATTTTTCTGAGATGATCTGCTCGATGCAGGTTTGGAGCCGACCAAGGAAGTCACAGTTTAAGAGCTCGAGGAGGGGTGTGTGGAGGTTGCCGGCGCCAGTGGCTGCACTGCTGGTCTTCATCGCCTGTTTCGGTCAGATCCAGTCGGACCTATCCTATGGGTTCTCCACCGCTTCACTCTGCTTCATGTGCATCTGGGCGGAGAAGATGACCCGACCTGCCTGGTCGCTCAACACTGCCTCCCTGCCCCTGTTGTTCGCCAGCCACACTCTCCCTTATGCGGTAATGAATCTCAAGAAATGCCCTTTCCTTTACAGAACATCAAACCTACTTTTTTGTTTGATGTTGGTGCATGTCCTGCCTGATATGTGTGTTGGGCTGCTGCTGTGCGATTGCTGGTTGTGTTGCTACTTGTGTCAATGATTATTTTGCTAAAGTATGTGGGACGACAGCGCTTCTGTCTTTTGGTGGAATCCTTTTCCTTCTAATTTAATTACCTGAGAAAAAATTCTATATTTTCTTAATTTCCTTTCTCTGTTGTTTTCATGGCTGACTATTTGAAGTTCTCTGTTCACTCAAGTGGTTCTTGCCTGAGGGAAGAAATTTTCCATTGTTAAACGGAATCATTTACTTACAATGATTGTTGTACAATTTTTCTGTTGTTATATGGAATTATTTACTTACAATTATTTATGGGTCCTTGGAGTTGTTTGGTTGCATTGTATATAAATGACACTCCCAGCAAATTTTTTATGTTCATCTAATAATGGAAAAGATTCATACCTTTGATTTTGTAGGAGCGATTTTATTGCTCGAGTAAAATATGTGTTTACCAAAGAACATGAAAAGGGCAAGTTTTTCTACATTGGAACTTTCATTACCCCCCCCCCCCAGTATTTTAGTCCTTTTCTTTTCATCTTGCTCCCAGGAATCCTTGAGTGTATAGGTTCTCTCCATTGAAACCATTTAGGTAGAATACTTGTGGTGGTATAGTTGTTTTACCAGTATTGTAATTTAGCTATGCAAAATTTAATTGTGGCTCTAAGGATTCAGGTTTGTCTCACGGTAAACCTTATCAGTTACACCTGGTAAAAGTTGAATACTGCATCCATTGATATTATATTCTGCTGAATAATATAACAAATTATCCATCTCTTTTAGGGCGGTTTGCTAACTTATTTTGCATAACATTTCTAACCACATCAAGTGTGCTCTTTGACGAATCCTAAACAGATATAGATGTACATCTTGATTAGGCCACCTAATCAGTTTACTTTCTAATACATTGAAAGTTTTTTGGTCTCTGTTTATGGTGAAAAAACGGGTTCTTCACAATTTAGTTGATGGTAAAGAATTAGTTAAGCCGACATTCCAATTACTTTACTAGATTAGTGGTATTGCACTTATTTTTCATAGAATATGAATATTTACTTTGTTTTTCATATCACATGTTTAAGATATTAAGTTCAATCTTCTTCTGTTGGCACCCAAAAGTTTGTCAAACTATTTTACTTTTCCTTTATGCAGCAGAATGTCCATCATCACAGAATCTTAGCTGATAGACGGTGCGCTTTTTGGCGGAAGCTGAGACAAAGATTTCTATTCGCCAAAAAGATAGAGCCGCCATCAGCAAGCACTGACGAGTAGCACAGTCTCAGCCGATGCATCGACGAGCTGAGGCGGGCTTCCAATAGAGATCAGAAACAGGGAATGGCCTTTTGAGCTGGTAGAGGGATCACTAGACATGGTGTTCATGTTTCTGTTGGCTTACATGCAGAAATAAGGAGGATAGTAAGACTCTTGGAGGTCATGTCTCTGCCATTCAAGGATTTCGATATCTGAATGTTATGACAATATATAGATAAGGGAGATAGCCCTCCGCGTCCTGGTGGCTACTGTATGCTGCAGCGAAGGGCACACTTCAATTACTGTGCAGGCAGATGCGGTGATCCCGGGTGTGCTTTGAATAGATATCAAGGACGTCATTACCCGAGCCGTTCCTATGATTGAGTGAGTGGTACTTCCCTCCCACCCCACAGATTACACTAATTTGTTTAATTATTATTGACTGGTATGACCTAATTAATCTGTACACTTAGACATGCGACCAAGGAATGAAAACTCTTCTCCAGAGATCTTCAAAATAGTACAATATCAGGTATTGTAGAGTACAATTTGTTTAAGCTAAGTTTTTTTTTGCATGGAAGCTAATTTTATATTTGAAGTGTAATAGATACACATGCCTGAATCTGGATACACTCCACTGCTGATGGTAATACTTTCCAGTCACTCACAAACAATAAGCTTCAGCATACAAGGCAGAGTCCAATGCTATTGGATTGGGGTGCTGGTATGCAATTTCTTGTACATTTTACTTCTATAGGACTTCCAATTACTGGCTACAAACTTTGTACAGGGCAGTTGAGCTACCACTTGGTGAAGATGGGATTCAATATGTTCAGTGATACCCTTTTTTGTGTGTAGGGAATCACTGATATGATACAACTATTTGTTATCTGAATTTTCGAATATATGTACACCCATGGTGACGTTTCAATGCTCATTTATAAAGCATCCATCTATGAATGAATTTCTGAATATTACCACATGCAATGTGTATGTATGATGATAGTAGTACACTTGCGATGATGCAAAACACTTATGATGATGTTATTCAAGTATTGTACTACAGTTGCATTCAAGTCATTTTTTCCGTTGCAACGCACAAGCATTTGTACATATATAAATATATACATATACAACACCCTTATAGTGTATACTAATTAGTCTTTGGTCAAATAAACTACTTAGCAACTCAGCTTTGCACTTCGCTTTGCCAGCATTGCCGCCAACACCAAACACAACCAGCCATCAGAACGTCTCCTCCGCGACCCTCAAAAAAAAATGTCTCCTCCGCTAGCATCAGCACCGAGCAAAGACAACAAGCTATCAGGTGAGTTCATCATTATCTCCTTCAACCTGCCAAGCCATCAGGTGAGTTCATCATTATCTCCTTCAACCTGCCATGTATAAATTAAAAAATAATACATTGATTTTAAAAAACTTAACCTTATTTCTGACGTTTGCAAAAATTGGATTAAAAAATATTGCATAATGGCACGTGGAGCAGGTTATATTTCATTTTTTGCCCGGTGCAACGCACGGGCATTTGTACTAGTTAAGATAAATAGGTTAGTGGGGATGAATCTCTTAGGTATATATGATTCTAACGCAAGTTGTACACCGGTTGTTTTTAGTTGTAGTTCTATAGCCTTGAAATGATAATCTTGATTAATTTTTTCTTATCGCTGTTTTTGGGTTTAATTTAAATAATTCCAATCCCTACAGTAGATACGGTTGGCCAAAATAATTGGTGTATCCACCATTAATTTGCATGGTTTTAATGCTGAAGATTTCTTTTGCGGTAGGCTTAAAGTGTTGTCCTCACAAATCTTGAATGTGTATCCTTGTAGAATATACTCCTCCAAATACTGAACAGGTCATGCTCCATTTATCCTCATGTAAACTTTCCTCAAGCTGGCCAGGCTACAGATAAATAGAAGGCAATCTTCTCAGTCCACGGTGAGCCTTCTTTGATTGTTGTAAGTTCAGTGGATTTCAAAACCCAGAAAAATTAGCGTCTGTTTGATCTATCCCCGACCAACACAGAGGACTGAGTAACATCACAAGGCTGGTAAGCATTAGTGGTTTACTTATTTATTCCACTTATTTTCTCTTCTCAATGCACTATTGTGCTCTAATCTGCTACGGAGAAGTTGGTATAAGAACTTGATTTTTTATGAGATATACCTAACAGATTGCAACCGTGCACAGGAACCAGGATGCAATTGTTTATATGCACCCCATTGCTTCATCATCCCATTTCTATTTTCCATTAGTTTGCATTTACATGCACCTGATATTGTACACTTCTAGATATATGCTCCATTGTTTCATTCATTGATCGAATGATTGTCGTACAAGCATAGGAGGTAATGCTCCAGAGCAAGGGTCTCAAAACTATGCAAACGATTTTTCGAGGTGCTGGTGCCATGTTGTCGATTTAACTTGGTCAGGAAACCCCTTCACCCACCACATACCAGGCAAGATGTTTTTATTGCCAAGTGACTAATCCGATTGGATATTTTCTGCTTTTCTTTGCCTTTGAAGCTATTTGCTTTCTTTTTTAGGAAATAAAAATTTGGAATAACTGTGGAAGAACTTTATTGTAGGGTGAAGATGAGAAAATTTGTAAACAAGGGCCCCTCTGGGTCGCACGAGATGGATGGATTCTCACTGCATGTTACTGGCAAACATTGTAGCTTTTCAACTTCAGGTTGGTCAGTTTTCTTCCCTTCAAAGGGTGCATGGCATGAAGTTATTGTTGATCTAACCTAGAAGAATTCCCTAGGCTGTGTAATTGTCGTGAGAGCTTGGTGCAATTTGATGCAAACTAGAACTAGATTAGCAGTTCCAAAGATGAATGGAACATCAGAGTTGCATATGAAAGCAGTCCTAACAAGTTTGCGTCATAGTTGCCTAGGAAGGTAGGAACTCATTTGCTGTTGTACTACCTGAACTATTTGTTTGTAGGCAACATGATTTTGATCAAGGAAGGAAGCGGCTATTTTGATGATAGTGCAATGCAGGATACCGGTTCTTAGATCTGACTGTATTGTAATGTAGTACATTACTATGATTTTTTTTCTTGCTATTGTACACATCTAGAATAGACAACAACAAGATGGTCTACCTACAAGAAGTTCAGTTCAGAAACTACATGCAAATGTTAAAATTTCCAAATGTTTGTGACAGAGTAAAAACAGGGAAGGGAGAGAAGGAACGACCAAGATGCAAGCTTTGTGCTACCACTCAAATCACATATGGCTTACAATCTTGCTTACTCAATGTTCAGATTATTGTAATTTTTGCACCTAAAAGGTCTTAACTATATTAACCATGTATATTTTTCATATATTAACAGCTAAGTTCTTAAAATTCTATGAAACAACCACATGTACCGCATGATCTACGCTACACATAGCTGAGTTAGCACTACCTTTTGCATGCCATCTTTGCCGAGTCTTCATTTGTTGGTCGATGGTATCCTGGTCTATATGGTTGCATTTTTTGTTTCAAATAATAGTGCTTTCGTCATCATGGGTTTTTCTACTTTTGCCTGGCTACTGAGAAAATGTTTTTCAATTGCTATGTCATGAATGCAAGTTAGTCACCAGTCAGAAAAAAGAACTGCAACAGATGGGCGTAACTATTGGTATTTTTTCGTATACATAAAGATAGGTACTTCCAATATACACAAACATTATCTTGATGTATAGCTGAAGTCTATATGGTCATAAATTACTGATTCAAGCATAGGTTCGTACACATTGTTTGCCCCCTTTATGAACTCTATCATGTTAACTACTGATATGACACTCCCTCGGCTAATGGTGCCTTCATATACTTGGTATTTAAAATGAGTGCTTTCATATACTAAAATAAAAATAAACTAACGGAAGGAAGTTATCATCATAACATACCCTTTGTCCTATGAAACTTATTAGAGATGTATCAACATGTATTTTCCTTGTTTAGCAACATGCAGCATGCATGATGCCAAGAATATGCCTCTTTCCAGTTTATCTTCATACGCACAGGGTTCTCTTATATTAAACCAATAACATTTGTTTCAGAAAGTAAATACACTTCATATGGATACAACGTATTGACGGGTGCGGCGTGCCGCCGCGCGGGCTATGCTAGTTTTTCCTATCGGAGACAGGTTTTTAAGTCCCGTGTGTGTGTATCTTTCGTCTTATATAGCTACTGTTTAAAATTCTCTAAAAATGATTACTCTACCATTTAAATGATACTCCCTCTTTGATCGGAAAACAAACCTTAGTTCAAAGCTGGGACATCTTTTTTCCAAAGCTTAGTTCAAAGCCGGGACATTTTTTCCGATCGGAGGGAGTAAAAGATACCAGTCGTGTTTCTCTCTTACCGCATGTGAGGTTTGCAAAATTAAGACCTATCAACAGTCCAGTTCAGTCCACTAGAAGCGAGGGGTGTGCCTTGTACATGAAGCAATTCCATAAACTCGACGGAGTTGATTGAATGTACCAAGAATATATTTTTTCCTGGTAGAATGTACAAGAATATGTTTTCACAATGTAATTGTTTTTGGAGAGCACTAGACATGCCTTGCCAGCCGCTCGATTGCTACCCGCAAAACCATTAGATCTCGCAACTTTATTAGTAGGAAAAAGGATGAAAAAAACTATCTGGTCGCAACATTTGTTGTCTCTAGTCATAACATCCTTGGTAAACAATCATAACACCCGCCATTGGCGGTCACAACACGCCATTGACACTTTCACTGGCTTGTAGCACCGTCTGACCCGGCCGCAACATTGGTTGGCGAACTTGTAGTATCATCGGGCGGATGGCTAGCCCGCATCGACCTAGAGCCCGTCCACAGTAGTCTACAACCCCTCTCAAAGCAAGGGGAGAGCGCGATGGTGAACATTGTACCATCTTGGGCTCTTGATGCCCGGCCCTTTTGTGTCATGCAACCACACGATGAAAGGATCATGAGCGGCTGGAGAAGGACACATTGTACTTTGATTATAAGAAAGTTTAGACTTCGCGGAATGTAAAATGCGTACCTAAACAATGGTGAAGGGGCCTGCACCAGAAGCAGTTCCAGATTCCGAGACTCGCAGCCGCGGTGGTCCTACTTTGTAGCACGGAACGTCTATGCTTCATGCATCCCTATAATGACAGTGTTGGTCTCTGCTCATAGCAGCGACACCCCACACACATGGTGAGACACAAGTCAGGGGAGAGTGGACGACGGCGTGATGAAACTACGAAGGTGAACGTTGGGGGGGGGGGGGGGGATGAGAGGGGAGAACGACGGGTGGTGTCACGCAACCATAAGAACGAGACGAGGAGAGGCTGCATGGGGTTCACTAGACATGTGGCGCATGAGCAAGGGGGCTTAGGCAGTGCTCGGTTAGAATCATTTACCATTATTATTTTTCTATAAATATAAATAAAAAGGAGCATCGTTACAAGAATAACTTTTTTTTAGTTTGTTATACAAGAAGAGAAACTGAGAGTGTTTGGCTCGTTACTTTTACGAGCCGATGAGCAAGCGAGAGCGACGTTTGAGTTTTTTGCGAGCCCTAATTCCGATTCACCACATCCAACAAAAATCCAGCCCCCACCCCTCTCTCTCTCGCATCAGTAGATCGCACCCGTCCACGCGTCCCGCAATCTCCTCCAATTTGAAACTGCCCCAGCCCACAACCAACGACGGATGGGAAGCAGAGCAGCGCCGCCTCTGGCTGGACACCACCCGTCGCCGGCCATGGCGTCCTCCGCCTCCGCCTCCGCCTCCGCCGCCGTGAAGGCCGACAATCCCTTCTGCCCCATCGACATCTCGTCCGACGAGGACGACGAAGTGACAGTCCTTGGCTCCTCCAGCAGCCGCGAGGAGATGCAGATCCAGCAGGCCATCCTCCTCTCCCTCGACCCCTCTCGCGACCAGGCCACCCCCCCCTCCTCCTCCGGAACCGCCGTCGCCGGGACCCCCGAAGGGTCCATTCCTGACCGCAAGGGGAGGCGCAAACTACGGTCGGAGCTGCCCCTGTTTCCTGTTGATCCCAGCAGATCTCCGTCGAAACCAGAGACGCGCCAAGTCATCGACTTGGACGACGACAGCCCCCCTCAAGTGATCGATCTAGACGACGATGATGGCTGCAGCTTGATCTTCCTCAAAGACATCGCCAGCGGCAAGAGGAAGCTGTTCGAGAAAGGCGAATGCTCCAACAGCGCCAAGAAATTCGACTGCACGATCTGCATGGAGACGGTCCCCGGCGTCGAGCGGTTCCGCATCCCCGGGTGCCGGCACGCGTTCTGCGCCGGCTGCGTGCGGCAGTACATCGCCGCGAGGGTCGAGGAGAACCTGCTGGCCATCGGCTGCCCTGACCCGGGCTGCAAGAACGGCGTGCTGCACCCGGAGGAGTGCCGGCGCGTGATCCCGGCGCCGCTGTTCCACAGGTGGGGCGCCGCGCTCTGCGACATGGCGCTCGGCGAGCTCAAGTTCTACTGCCCCTTCAAGGACTGCTCGGCGCTGCTGGTGGACGACGACCCCGGGGACGGCGACGGCGACGCGGCGGCCAAGGTGGAGTGCCCCTATTGCAAGCGGGTGTTCTGCGCGAAGTGCAAGGTGCCGTGGCACGAGGGGGTGGAGTGCGCCGAGTTCCAGCGGCTCGGGGACGACGAGCGCGGGCGGGAGGACCTGCTGCTGAGGAAGGTGGCGCAGCAGAGCAAGTGGCAGCGGTGCCCCAAGTGCAAGATCTACGTCGAGAGGGTGGACGGCTGCACCTTCATCGCCTGCAGGTAGCTGCAGCTTCATCACTGAATCTCCTTCGCTCCTGCACACCAACAGTCAATTTTTATGTGCGCCAAAGTGCAAACTAATTATTGTTTCCTCTGATTTGATTTGCAGGTGCGGGCACTGCTTCTGCTACCTGTGCGGCTCTACGATGGCGAGGAGCAACCATTATTGCGCAAAGTGCAAGCGGTGATCGGTGAATCGTCTTAAAATGCACAAAGCTACTTCAGGGAAGGAAGTAATTATGCAGATATTGACTACGTATATCTGTGTAACGGTTGGGCGGTATTGTTGATATTAACTTCAGTTGGCATCATTTAGCTCGTGCAACTCTAATGCCACCTTGGCCATCACTATGAGAATTTGACTTTACAGGAGCTGGTTTCCTTGGGGTCTTGTGACCATGTCTTTTTTGAACAATCACCGGGGATGGAGGAGGAGGATGGATGGATCCTCGCTTGAATATATTGCCGAAAGTATCAACAAGTTGACAAGTGATACGTAGATGTGCTAGCGGGCAAGGAGAGGTATTGCCGCCAAGACATAGTGACGACCTCTAATCAGGTTCCTTGTAGCTAATAGTCTAGACAGTAAGTTGGAAATGATGTTTCTAATAGTTAGACTCGCCATTCCTTGAATCCTAAATTTTCCAAAGACCGGGGTGCACAACCGAAGGCATGATGTTGAAGCCGAGGTGCGCGAGGTGTCCATGTCCCAAATCTGAGCAATGGATAGGGTGTACGTAAGGCCCAAGCCAAGCCATACTTGGGGCGGCCTTTGGTGGTGGATGAATTGTGTAGCGCATCTTTGGAAGCAACATCGTACCTTGGGGCAAAAACTGTTCTCCGTGATGTCCTCGTGGGAGAGATTGTCTTTAGAGCTTAGCCGGTCTTTGAAGAGGAGTCTATAAAGATTTTGAGCTTTGTTGGCACTTTGGAATTCCAAAAGAGTTGCATTGAAGTCTTTGTCGTCTTTTGAGGTGAGCAAACTGTATGCTTTCATTGACAAAAATGAAGTCTGATGAGTGAGGAATCGTTCATCATTGGATCCATTTGTTCTAAAATCCCGCAACAATGACAAAACAACACCCAATTCTATCGAGACAACACCAATAAGGTGGTTCCTTATAACAGACCATCAAACATGATTGTTGGGACTAGGATTGTGGTGTTAGTATAATGAGAATAGGTTAGGGAAGGCATTGGATAAAGGTTGGTCCAGGATCCAACTGTTAGCCTAGAAGAAGGTGGATAGGCCATTGTTGGTGAGGACAAAGGATAGTTGTTGAAGGCTTAGAAGTTGGTTGTTGATTGTTTCCAAAGAAAGGATGGGCTATTTTGTTTTTGGAAATGGTGCTAGAGTATCGCAGGTGAAACAAATGGACCCATGGAGATCTGGTATATGTAAAAGCTTGAAGGGAAATTTCATAAGTGAGCATTATTTTGAAGCAACAAGTTTTGTAATGCCTTGAAAACAAATTATTTTGGTTTGCAAATGTTTCCCAAGCAACAAGACACCGAGTCACTATTTAAGTTTCCTTGGTGGCCCAGAAGAAAGCCCTCTAATCATGTTAGACATGAAGTAAGTGACAAGGGAGATTTGAGGACAAAGTTAGACTAGCTCCTGGAGATGATAGGCAGGCTGCCTAGCCAGAGAGGTAACTATGGAAGTTAAGGACGTTGGGCTGGAAGGAAGATGGATGCGAATGATGGAGGGAGTCTAACAGAAGGAGACATCACAACCAATGGAAGAGGCAATGTTGATAATAACCTGGGGCTAATGTGAGGTGACACATAAGTTATTTTGTGGAAGTTTATGGCAAGGCTTGTAGAAGGGCAAAGTCATGAAGAATAATTTTAAGTTGGATGCCAGTGTAAGTTGGAGGATAGTGGGAGGGAGGTTAGGGTAGATAGGCTGGCGCGGAAGGCCATTGTTGTGGGCATGGATGACCATGCGTTGGAGCAAGTTAACAACTATGTTGAAAAGTTATTGGATAAAGGGGGACACTCTTATAGTTGATCCAATTTCAGGAGACACCATTGAGTAGGACATCAGTTTCACTCGAACGAAAGATTAGGTGGACCCAAGAGAACAAGGTCTATCGGAAAATCATGTGCATAGAATTTTTAAGGAGGCCCCAATGATAGGAGTTGAAAGCTTTGCTGAAGTCAAGTTTATCAAACCTAATGTGTGCTTTCCTAGAGTGATAACAGCCCAAAAGGTTAGCAACGTCAATGAAGTTTTCAGTGATATCCCGTTGTTTTTTCAACTTGTTTGGTTCCTTGTGGATGAAAAGAGGGATAAAGCATTTAAGTCAGTTGGTAAGCAGTTTGGCTAAGGCTTTAGGGGTGGGGTCAAAGGTGTCAGCTGACCTGGTTGCATCTTTGTTTGGTAGGAGGACCATGAAGGTTGAGTTGAAACACATAACATTGGCAGTGAGTTGGTGGACAGTCAATGGAAAAAATGGGGAGAATGGCATGTTTAATAGAGTGTGAGTATATTTTCTTAGAAACCAGTGCCAAAGCCATACGACCTAGGGCTAGTAATGGGGTTTATCTGAAAGAAGGCGTCATAATTTGTTGGTTGAAGGGATCACAAAGACAATAGTTGAGAAATAGGGTCAAGGTACATAGACTAAAGCGAGAAGTTTTAGGTATTTTTTTGTAGCTCCAGGTTTGAGAATAGCAGATTCATGGTCGTGGTTAAAAGATTTCAACCCCTGTTACTATAACATTTTTTGGTCGCCATCAATAGCTACTATAACATTTACCCTCTATTTCCAAGAAAGGTTTTTTCCTACCAACTCACTGTATTGCAAGAATAACAACAAAGTGTAGTTTTTGTTCATGGAGTGTCTTTTTAATGATTTGGAGATTCCTGACCAAGTATGATCTATGATTTGCTCACCGGGGAGTTAGAAGGCCGATTTCCTCTATAAAGGGCTAAAAAACTATTTACAATTTTGGTGGGTCGGTTACAGAGACTTTGACCAGATCTTGAGTGCAATCCAAGTATGCCGTAGGGCATTGGCCAGTTAGGATTCATTATTGGGCTAGGATTGAGAAATGACCTAATTTTTTGCAATTATCATTTTGCAACTCCGGTGTGGATCATAGTAATTTCTTATGAGGAAAGGAGATGAACTTCCTAGGAAGAAACCATTAAGGTTGTAGCTTTTAAGCCAAGTAGATGAGCTGATGAGATGGCGCATATATATGGATTATGGAAATTTCATGGTACTATCTCTCAAATTAACTAGAGGATGTCCCAGAGTTGTTGTGAAGATCATTGCATACTATTTGAGTTCATATTGAGTATGGTGTGTGGACTATGTTGGGATTTTTTCCAATAGAAACTAAATTTGAGGTTTTTAGTGATCATCCTCGTCAAAGAAAAACAATATAGAAAATGTGATCTCTATCTAAGATAAAAGAGGCTTGAACATTTTGATGATCCTACATTTGACCAAAGGATAACCGGAGATATATAACAACTCTTATTTTAAGGGATGTGTGCGACAACTCAGGCTAGCGATGGGGATTACCTAGGTGGGTATTGGACACACATCCCCGTCCCCGCGACAACCTTCCCATGCTCGTCCCCATACCCATCTGCGAGGATAAAAATGTTCCCATCACCATCCTTGTCTAGTTTTTAATTGGCATGGGGAAACCCATACACATATTCAACACTAACGTTCAATAGCATTTAAGTAGAAAAAAAGCATTTCAGCACAATGAATAATATGTTGTGGCCAGGTTAGGCTTTTCTTAGGGCTTTTTGGCCAGAGGGGTGGGGGATGGTGATACGTCTCCGTCGTATCTATAATTTTTGGTTGTTCCATGTCAATATTCTACAACTTTCATATACTTTTGGCAACTTTTTATACTATTTTTTGTACTAACATATTGATCCAGTGCCCAGTGCCAGTTCCTCTTTGTTGCATGTTTTTTTCCACAGAAAATCCATATCAAACGGAGTCCAAACGGGATAAAAACTGCCGGAGATTTTTTTTGGAATATATGTGAATTTTGGGAAGTGAAATCAACGCGAGACGGTGCTCGAGGGGCCCATTAGGCAGGGGCGCGCCCTAGGGGGTCAGGCGCTCCTTGGGCCCTCGTGGCCACCCCGTAAGGTGGTTGGTGCCCTTCTTTCGCCGCAAAAAAGCTAATATCCAGATAAAAACCGTGTCCAAAATTCAGCCCAATCGGAGTTACGGATCTTCAGAAATTTAAGAAACGGTGAAAGGGCAGAATCAGGAACGCAGAAACAGAGAGAAACAGAGAGACAGATCCAATCTCGGAGGGGCTCTCTCCCCTCCCATGCCATGGAGACCAAGGACTAGAGGGGAAACCCTTCTCCCATCTAGGGAGAAGGTCAAGGAAGAAGAAGAAGAAGAAGAAGAAGGGGGGCTCTCTCCCCCTCTCTCCCGGTGGCACCGGAACGCCACCGGGGCCATCATCATCACCACAATCTACACCAACAACTTCACTGCCATCATCACCAACTCTTCCCCCATCTATGCAGCGGTGTAACCCTCCTTTTACCCGCTGTAATCTCTACTTAAACATGATGCTCAACGCTATATATTGTTTCCCAATGATGTATGGCTAGCCTATGATGTTTGAGTAGATCCGTTTTGTCCTATGGGTTAATTGATGATCGTGATTGGTTTGAGTTGCATATTTTATTATTGGTGCTTTCCTATGATGCTCTCCGTGTCGCGCAAGCATGAGGGATCCCTGTTGTAGGGTTTGCAATATGTTCATGATTTGCTTATGGTGGGTGGCGTGAGTGATAGAAACACAGAGCCGAGTAAGTAGGTTGTTTGCGTATGGGAATAAAGAGGACTTGATGCCTTATAACGCTATGGTTGGGTTTTACCTTAATGACCTTTAGTAGTTGCGGATGCTTGCTAGAGTTCCAATCATAAGTGCATATGATCCAAGAAGAGAAAGTATGTTAGCTTATGCCTCTCCCTCAAATAAAATTGCAATGATGATTACCGGTCTAGTTATCGATTGCCTAGGGACAAATAACTTTCTTGTGTGACAACAAGCTCTCTACTAAAACTAACTTAGTTGTGTCTTCATCTAAACAACCCCTACTTTTTATTTACGCGCTCTTTATTATCTTGTAAACCTATCCAAAACGCATACAAAGTGCTTCTAGTTTCATACTTGTTCTAGATAAAGAGAATGTTAAGCATACGTAGAGTTGTATCGGTGGTCGATAGAACTTGAGGGAATATTTGTTCTACCTTTAGCTCCTCGTTGGGTTCGACACTCTTACTTATCGAAAGAGGCTACACCCTATACTTGTGGGTTATCAAGACCTTTTTCTGTCGCCGTTGCCGAGGAGTTATAGCGTGGGGTGAATATTCTCGTGTTTGCTTGTTTGCTTTATCACTAAGTAATTTTTATTTGCTGTTCTAAGTTGTTCTCTATCTTTAGTTATGGATATGGAGCACGAAATAACAAAAAAATAGGTTTACTTGCTATTCATGGAGATGGGGAACCTCCTAAAACCCTTGATGCTCATTATGTGAAAGATATTATGTAGTACTTTGATAATCCTGAGAAAACCCCATTCAACTTTATAATGGGAGTAACATTGGATCAACGTGAATACTTTAGGGATTATCGCTTGACTCAAAAAAGGAAACTATTATGGGATCAAATTTATATGTTGCATTGGTATGCTCAGCAACTATGCTTGAGATATGATTATACTTGTTGCTCTAGGATGAAGGCTCCACACCTTCCCTTTTCATGCGAATTTAACGATAATGAAACCTTAGCTTCTTATGCTAATGATATATATGATTACTATGATGTGAGATAAATAGAAGAATTCGTTACTTTTATGGGTGCTTATGAAATTGAATCTTTGTTTAAAGAGTTTGAAGATTTTGATGATTCAGTTTATAGACCTGAAAATTTAGCTATCCTTAAATATTGTTATGAGAATTATAAATAGAATTATGATATTGATGAATTTATTGAGAAAGTCTCCGCTGTCCGAGAAGAGACTAATATTTTGCAGGAGTCTATGGAAGAAGAAATTGATGAAACTGTGAGCTCATTGGATGAAAAAGATGATGAGGAGAGCGAAGAAGAAAAGGAGGAAGAGCGGATTAGCTACCCGTGCCCACCTTCTAGTGAGAGTAACTCTTTAACTCATACATTGTTTAATTTCCCTTCGTGCTTACCGAAGGATGATTGCTATGATGATTGTTTTGATCCCGTTGATTCTTTTGAAATATCCCTTTTTGATGATGCTTGCTATGCTTGTGGCCAAGATGCCAATATGAATTATGCTTATGGAGATGAACTTGCTATAGTTCCTTATGTTAAACATGAAATTGCTGCTATTGCACCCACGCATGATAGTCCTATTATCTATTTGAATTCTCCTGACTACACTATATCGGAGAAGTTTGCCCTTATTAAGGATTATATTGATGGGTTGCGTTTCACTACTACACATGATGATTTTGATAGATATAATATGCATGTGCTTGCTGCTCCTACTTGCAATTATTATGAGAGAGGAACTACATCTCCGCCTCTCCATGTTTCCAATATGATAAAATTGCAAGAAATTATTTATACTATGCATTGGCCTTTACTATGTGTGCATGAATTATTCTTTTATGACATGCCGATGCATAGAAAGAGAGTTAGACTTCGTCATTACATGATATATGTTGCTTTGTGCTCACTACTAAATCACAAATCATTGTTAATTAAAATTGGCTTTGATATACCTTGGGATCTGGGTGGATCCATTACTTGAGCACTATATGCCTAGCTTAATGCCTTTAAAGAAAGCGCTGTCAGGGAGAGAACCTGGAAGTTTTAGAGAGTCATTTATTTCTGTTGTGTGCTTTTATAAAGTTTAAAAATAAAAATAACGTGCCAAGATTCGCCTTTAGGATGTGTTACATTGCTTGTTGGTTTGTGCGATGCAAGACAAAAACTTTGGCTGTAGTGCGCGATTTTTTTACTGGAACGTCAAACGGTTCTGAAACTTTTTGCATTGTCTTTCTATACAAATTGTTTATTTTTCCTAATTTTTTAGAATTTTTGAAGCACCATAAGTATGGTGAATGTTCAGATTACTACAAACTGTCCTGTTTAAGATAGATTCTGTTTTTGATGCATAGTTTGCTTGTTTTGATGAAACTATCAATTTCTATCAGTGGATTAAGCCATGCAAAAACAAAATATGAATTGGTTTGCAACATTACTTAGAGTAGTGATTTTCTTTATTATACTAACGGATCTTACCGAACTTTCTCTTAAGTTTTGTGTGATTGAAGTTTTCAAGTTTTGGAGAGATCACGATGGATGAAGGAATAAGGAGTGGCAAGAGCCTAAGCTTGGGGATGCCCGAGGCACGCCAAGGAAATATTCAAGGACTCCCAAGCAACCAAGCTTGGGGATGCCCTGAAAGGCATCCCCTCTTTCTTCTAACAATCATCTGTAATTTTAGTTGGAGCTATATTTTTATTCGTCACATGATAAGCGTAAATCTTGGAGCGTCTTTTGCATTCAGTTTTCACTTTTCTTTGATGCACCATGCTGGTATGAGATAGTCCTTGGTTGATTTATAGAATGCTCATTGCACTTCACTTATATCTTTTGAGTATGGCTTTATAGAATGCTTCATGTGCTTCACTTATATCATTTGAAGTTTGGATTGCCTGCTTCTCTTCACATAGAAAACCGCCATTTGTAGAATGCTCTTTTGATTCACTTATATTTGTTAGAGCGTGGGCATATCTTTTGTAGAAAGAATTAAACTCTCTTTCTTCACTTATATCTATTTAGAGAGATGACAGGAATTGGTCATTCACATTGTTAGTCATGAAATCCTACATAAAACTTGTAGATCACTAAATATGTGTCAGGACCCCGATTCCAAGTCACATCGATCTAGCCGGTAACACCTCATATCACTTTGCGGCCTCACGCACGGTATTCTCACGGGTGTCGCCTTACCATGGCCCGGGACCGTTTGCGCCTTTCGGCTCACGTATATGATAGTGTTGCTAGCATCCATATGACAGAGAACCCGGGCCGACATGGCTAGTCGTGAACCCAAAGCGGCACCAACCTATGGGGACAAGCATACATGAATCACATCGAGCATGTCGGTCAGCAGCGTGTGAATCCGGGCTGTAGCACTGGGCTAACAGGACTCCGGGAACCCGGGCTGTAGCAGGCTAGGCAGGTCTCCGGATGTCACCGCGTGACATTTCCCCGAAGGGACAGACACAGAAACGAAGTGAAACACATGCCGACCAGTCAAGTGCCCTGAGCAGTAGTGCTGGGCTAGCAGGACTCTGGTGAACCGGGCTGTAGCGGACTACTATGGCTCATGGAAGCACTAGACTACATTTCCCCATAGGAGAGGCTGTCAAGGATAAACAACTAGATTGTCGGATCCCACACGAACCAAGCATTCCAATCATACACAAAATATGCTCGATATGTGTAAATACAACATGACATCACAACATAACTCTACGACTCAAGTATTTATTCATTAGGATCCGAGGAGCGAGATATTACAAACATGGGTCTCACGACCCAACAATCATAGCATACAATTCAAGGCACAAACGGAAGTTTAACATGTCTGAGTACAGACATCTACAAATGAAAAAGGCTAAGAAGCCTGACTATCTACCATAACCTACCGAGGGCACAAGATCGTAGCTGAGGTATCAAGCTAAACGTCGAAGTCCACACGGAACTACTAGCGAGACTGACGTCTCTCTGCAAAAACATAGAATAGGCAAACGTGAGTACAAATGTACCCAGCAAGACTTACATCAAAACTAACTACATATGCACCGGTATCAACAAAGGGGTAGTGGAGTTTAACCGCAGCAAGCCAGCGTTGACTCAGTGGCTAACCTGAACTATGACTGCAAGCAACTCTTTGAGGTGGCGCACACGAGTCCACATATTCACATATCAATACACCACTATGGATCCACTCCCGTATCCCTACGAGAAGGCCATCCATAGCACTCACGCTTATATTGCGAGTTTTAGAGTATCCACTTTCACTTGTCTATGAACTATGCAAGGGGTCCAAGTTTCCATATCCGAGGAATCCGGCTATTCGAATAGATAATGATAACCCTGCAGGGGTGTACTTCTTCACACACGCTCCCACCACTTACCACCATATACACATCATGTATCTCGGCAACCTTCAAGCGGAAGCCTGGCGAGGGTGTCGGCCACGACCTACCTAAACACTCAAGTCTCTAGTCCAGGTTTATCGCCTATCCAGGTTCCATCCACAGGGAGTCCGGCCGAGGTTTCCACATACGGCCCCGAACAATGTGAACAGGGTTCCCGAGACACCAAACGGGCACCCGGTACACCGTGCCACGGTGTATCTACCGCATCATAGCCCACCCCTAGGGTCAGCGCTACGCGCGGCCGCCAACACATATCCTATAAACACCAGAAACTAGTTGCAACTCCTGGACAGAGGACAAGGGTGATCAAGAAGCCGAGAGGGTCCATTGGTTTCGGGCCCAATGCGTGGTAGTAACTGTTTCATGGATCACAAACACAGAACTCAGTTCCTGAGGACGGCTTCAATGAGACAACCCACCATGTACTCCTACATGGCCTCTCACCTCTACCTTTAGCAAATCGTGTTCACACACTTAGCTCTCAATAGTAGGACATGTTTACACACCTCCGATTCATCCCCGATGAATCAGACCTGACTCAACTCTAAGCAGTAGCAGGCATGACAAACAAACATGAATGAGTAGGCACATCAGGGCTCAAACAACTCCTACTCATGCTAGTGGGTTTCATCTATTTACTGTGGCAATGACAGGTCATGCAGAGGAAAGGGGTTCAACTACCACAACATGTAACAGTTGAATCATTGTTGTCCTAATGCAGTAAAAGAGAGCAAGAGCGAGAGAGTGGGATTGTATCGGAATGAACAAGTGGGTTTTGCTTGCCTGGCACTTCTGAAGATATCATTGGGTCTTCATCAGTGTCAACGATCACAGCGTCGGTACAACGTCTACCGAGAGGGGACAACCACCGGCAACAGAGAAGGAACACAATCAATGCAATGCACATCATGATGCATGATAATGACATGGCAATATGTTGTTGATTTGAGCTAATGCACCTAGCTATGAATTAAATGAAGTTGGTTTGAATACAAGATTCAATTTCAAACTCCATATATGATTAGTTAAATGACATTTATTTGTTTTGTCCAAAAAAGAGGACAAACATTGTTCAAACATGCATGAAAATGCCATAAACAGATTCCTTGAATTTTTCTGATAATTTTTCATATATAAATTATTTCATTTGGAGTTACGGTTTAATTTCTATGAATTTTAGAAGTTTTGGGCATTTTCTGGAATTTCTGAATTATTTTAAACCCAGAAAATGATTAACTGCGTCAGCATTGCGTCATGCTGGCGTCAGCAGGTCAACAGGGCTGTCCAGGTCAAACCTGACGGCTGGGCTCCACTAGTCAGTCTCAGAGTTAACTATTTGGGTTAACTAGACTAACTAAACAACACTGGGCCCACTGGTGAGTGACTAACTAAACTAACTAAATTAAGTTTAGCTCTAACTAACTGGTTAGCCGGGCGAGGCCCGCATGTCAGTGACTCAAGGGTCAAACAGAGGTCAACCCCGGGTCAAACCCGGCGCTAACTGGGCTTTGACTCACTGCGGGGCCCGCTGTCAGTGACTAGGTGCGGTCCAGCTGGCGGGGATTAGCACTAATGACCCCGCCACGTCGGCTGTCACCGGAGTTCGCCGACGGCGACCAAACCCGCGGCGGCAACACGCCAGACTTGCGCTAAAGCGACGGGGGCGGTGGCTAAGGGCATCGGAGCGTAGCCCGGACTTGTCCGCATCCAAGGAGGTAGGTGGGTGGTCGTGGGGGCGCCGGAGCTCGCCAAAACGGAGCTCGCGGCGGCGACCGGAGTTCGGACCTCGACAGAAACGAAGCTACGGTGGACAGGAGGACGAAGGATGCTTGTTCTGGGATCCTGGGACCACATTGACCATAGACACGCGCTCAAACGCGGGCGGCAGCAACTGTGGCCGCGGCGGTTACGTGGCCGGCGGAGCAAAGCTCTCGGCCGCAACGGCGAAGCTAGCTAGAGGGAGAAATCGACACGAGGGGTAGAGGGGAACGGCGGAGGGGCTCACTGCAAAGTCGAAGAGAAGCTCGGCGGCTCGAGGGAGGCTCTGGAGTCGACGGGCCGGCGGTCATGATCTCCGGCGAATCGAGGAGGATGAAGGGGTCGGAGACGGTGCTTCGAAACATCCGGCGCCGCGTGGCTCGGCGGAGAGGACTAGGGCGATGAGGCGGATCTTTTGGACTGCTCAAGGGGACGAGGGGGAGGCGATGGCCGCGGTGGTGCTAGTCGGCGGCGGCGGGCGCGTTCGGTGAGGTGGGGAACGGCGAGGGAGGGGGCAGGGGGGAAGAGACAAGCAGTCGGCGCGATCCAGATGACAGCGGCGACGTGTTTCGTGGCGTTGTGCTGGCCTCGGGCGGCCAGGCAGGTAGGTGGCGTGGCGGGCAGGGAGCGAGCGCGCGTCGGGCACGCACCCTGTCCACTGGCGCCAGGAGGACGACAACAGGAGAGCGCCTGGTGGGCTGGGCCGCCAGCTGGGCCGCCAGGTAGGCTGAGGTAAGTCTCTTTCTCTCTTTCTAATTCTGTTTCTGTTTTCTATTTATGTTATTTTGTTTTGATTTAGTTTATAACCCAAATCATTTTAATAAATCTTGAAAATAATTGTGGGCATTAAATGAATTATTACAGAGGCCCTTAACTATTTTCAGAATTATTGGAGCATTTAAAAATATTAACAGTATTTAAATGCCCCAATTCAAATACAATATGGGTTATTCAAAAATCTAGAATGGCCTAAAAATATGTGCATCATTTTTGGCAGAGGTTTTCACCTTTATAAAAAATAATGAACTTTTCTAAAGGGTATTCTGGGTTCATTGAAAATATTTTTATTTTGATCCTAATTGCATTTGATTTAGTGCTAGGGCTTGTCATCCCCATTTCAAATTTCAAACAAATATAGACATGATGCATGGATGCTTATGATACTAATTGCAATCAAATTCTTGGGTTGTGACAATATGATATGTTTGATTTCTTGCAATAGTTTTGCGATATAAAGATGGTGATATTAGAGTCATGCTAGTGGGTAGTTGTGGATTGTAGAAATACTTGTGTTAAAGTTTGTGATTCCCGTAGCATGCACGTATGGTGAACCGTTTTGTAACGAAGTTGGAGCATGAGGTATTTATTGATTGTCTTCCTTATGAGTGACGGTCGGGGATGAGCGATGGTCTTTTCCTACCAAACTATCCCCCTTGGAGCATGCGCGTAGTACTTTGTTTTGATGACTAATAGATTTTTGCAATAAGTATGTGAGTTCTTTATGACAAATGTTGAGTCCATGGATTATATGCACTCTCACCCTTCCATCGTTGCTAGCCTCTTCGGTACCGTGCATTGCCCTTTCTCACCTCGAGAGTTGGTGCAAACTTCGCCGGTGCATCCAAACCCCGTGATACGATATGCTCTATCACACATAAGCCTTCTTATATCTTCCTCAAAACATCCACCATACCTACCTATTATGGCATTTCCATAGCCATTCCGAGATATATTGCCATGCAACTTCCATCATCATCATATACATGACTTGAGCATTTATTGTCATATTGCTTTGCATGATGTTTTCATGGCTTGTTCGTTTTTTAATGTCATTGCTATGCTAGATCATTGCACATCCGGGTACACCGTCGGAGGCATTCATATAGAGTCATATCTTTGTTCTAGTCTCGAGTTGTAATATTGAGTTGTAAGTAAATAAAAGTGTGATGATCATCATTATTAGAACATTGTCCCATGTGAGGTTATCAAAATAAAAGTGGCCAAAGAAGCCTCCCCCCAAAAAAAAGAGACAGGCCAAAGAAGCCTACAAAAAAGGAAAAAATAAAAAAAATGAGAGAAAAGAGAGAAGGGACAATGTTACTATCCTTTTACCACACTTGTGCTTTAGAGTAGCACCATGTTCTTCATATAGAGAGTCTCTTGAGTTATCACTTTCATATACTAGTGAGAATTTTCATTATAGAACTTGGCTTGTATATTCCAACTATGGGCTTCCTCAAATGCCCTAGGTCTTCATGAGCAAGCAAGTTGGATGCACACCCACTTAGTTTCAGTTTGAGCTTTCATACACTTATAGCTCTTAGTGCATCCGTTGCATGGCAACCCCTACTCCTCACATTGACATCAATTGATGGGCATCTCCATAGTTTGTTGATTAGCCGCGTCAATGTGAGACTTTCTCCTCTTTGTCTTCTCCACACAACCTCCACCATCATATTCTATTCCACCTACAGTACTATATCCATGGCTCACGCTCATGTATTGCGTGAAAGTTGAAAAGGTTTGAGAACGTCAAAAGTATGAAACAATTGCTTGGCTTGTCATCGGGGTTGTGAATACTTTGTGTGGTGAAGATGGAGCATAGCCAGACCATATGATTTTGTAGGGATAACTTTCTTTGGCCATGTTATTTTGAAAAGACATGATTGCTTTATTAGTATGCTTGAAGTATTATTGTCTTAATGTGAAATGATAGACTATTGCTTTGAATCACTCATGTCTTAATATTCATGCCATGATTAGATTACATGATCAAGATTATGCTAGGTAGCATTTCACATCAAAAATTATCTTTTTATCATTTACCTACTCGAGGACGAGCATGAATTAAGCTTGGGGATGCTGATACGTCTCCGTCGTATCTATACTTTTTGATTGTTCCATGCCAATATTCTACAACTTTCATATATTTTGGCAACTTTTTATACTATTTTTGGGACTAAGGGGCTGTTTGGATTGAGCCCAATCTTGCCCTACCAAATAATTGGCATCACCAATTCTAGGGCATGACCAAAAAATTGGCAAGTCATGGCTGTTTGGATTGTAGCCATTAGTACTTGCCAATTTTTTGGCAAAACCATTGGATGTCATTTGGTTTGAAGCCAAATATTTGGCACATTTGACTGGCATGTGTTTGGTTTGGTTTCAAAATTTGAAAATTGCATGCCAGCCAATAAAAGAACACTTGTGTGTAAACAAGCAGTCACATATCACATGCTACAAAAAAATAAAATTTGAATTAACCAACACACATACGCACACAAACTCTGCATTTCCAGAACTTCAGAATGACATAATAAACTCATACATTAAGTAGCTCATATATTGTCTGATACATGATAGACGGAATAAGGTTCACATCCTTTACCATACCATCTAGGACATAAACAGCCAGCCATGCACCAAATGCACTCCATACAAACAGTACATGATGCACCCAAGTTTGCTGTATATAGACAAAATATGCATGATGATGTTATCCATGCTCCCACTACGTGTTAAAGCGTTCCTAGCCATATAAACAAAAGGTTGCCACAAACTCTATCTAACCATGTGGCAATTCAGTGAGCAGCCGCAGATCCATCATTGCCACCTTCATGAAACTGAGGCTCAAAGTAGCTAATGACCCACTCTCGAAGAATTGTTTCATCGGCATAGTTAAGATAGCTACGAAAGATATCTTGGTATGGCTTGGATAGATAGGCAACAATCTCAAGTTTATCCTTAGCTGGGATGGTAAGGGCATTGATCCGCTTCCAAAGATTTGCATAAGGATCTGCAGGTGGCATTGGTTGCACAGACACAATAGGGGATGCAAGGGATTCAGCTAGCTTCTTGATACTGGTTACCATATCATCATTAGATACCTTGCCCTTCTTGTTTGCTTTGCCCTTGGTTGGCTTCTTGGAAGGTGATGATGATGCACACTTGCGCTTCTTGTTTAATGGATTGCCATCCAAGTCGACTTTAGGACTACGGCGATCAATAGTGTCAGAGTTAGCTTCATCACTGTCTGCTGGAATTAGATTTCCCTCAAGTTCCCTCACATCCTCGCTGTCATCACTACCATCATCCACATTGACAGTGGTTTGGTCAACTGCGAGTGAGCCATCAACATGAGATTGATCCGAGAATAACTCTTCCAATTGATGAAAGAACCTAATGGGTCTGGTAAGATAATTGACTGCAGTTTTCTGCACACAAGGTAAGGTAAACAGAGTAAAATAATGATGTAATGAACACAAAACATGAGAGAAGTTGCAGGTATAAAAAACACAAAAAGAGACAGTGAATATGAAGCATACATATATATAGACAATAGCAGCTATCCACTCATTTTAAAATCAGACCATGATATAAATAAGAGAAAAAACTACTAAGAACTTACATTGATTCTTTGCTTTTCTGACTCAGAAAGTGTGAATGTGAAAGTGGTTCTGTCAAGGCCATTTCCACTATTGGCCATGGCACGATGCACCCAGCCCCACTTCTCTTTGCATTGACGATAGTGTCGATCCACTTGGGTTTGAGTGACACCAAGCGAAAACTTGCCATTTAGAGCATCAGCACATTGCAAATGGTGTTGTTTCTTGAACTTGAAAGTTGCAGGTTTGTCCTTATGAAGGTCGATATACCATTCAAGCATAAACCTTGTCGCCTCGTCAGTCCAGGTTATGTACTTATCACGAGGATTGGAGTCCTCCTCGGTCTTCAGAGTGAGCTTTTGCTTCCCCATGACCTACAGAAAGGTCACCATTGCAAACTAGTTATTAAGAAAGTGAGTTAGAAGCAAAAACCCTCAAAAAAATGTCAGCATACGAACATGAAACATCACAGATCCAACTTACAGCAGGACAAAACTAAACCTATTTAATAGGACAGAGAGACCAGATTAAATTGAAATAAGTCAAACAATATTACAAGAATACAATAATTTACACAAAGTCATTAAAATAGAAACACTACATCGTTCAATTTTTCCCTCGCATGGAAATACATCAAAGGTACAACACATCCTTCAAATGTTCCCTCACATGGAAATACATCAAAGGTACAATACATCCTTCAAATGTTCCCTCACATGGAAATACATCAAAGGTACAGTGTACAGTACATCCTTCAAATGTTCCATCACATGGAAATACATCAAAGATACTAAGCTGGGATAGCATCAGCCTCATTGTCACGTGCACTCTCTCTATCTGTCCACATTTGCTGAGCGATTAAATCTTGCTTGGCAGCCCACTCACATATGTCAGCCTCTTGATCACGAACCCGCCCAGTACTCCTAGGGAGATTGGCATACCATGTCACCTCATCCACAACATAATCATCTGGACCATTTTCTAATATCCAATTGTGCAAAGCACAACAAGCAACTACCACTTTAATCTGAGATTTCAAAGGTATGAAGGGCCTTTGAGTAAGAATCTTGAAGCGACTCTTAAGAGTCCCAAATGCCCGTTCAACTGTGGTCCTAAGTGATGAATGGCGGTGGTTGAACAATTGTTTTGGGGTAGTTGGGTCACGGTCTCCAGCAAATTCATTTAGGTGGTAGCGCACACCACGATAAGGAGGTAATATCCCTGGCCTCGCAGCATACAGCATCAGCCAAGAAATATTTCCCTACAGCCATGTTGTATTAACAATGAGTTAAAGTCAAGTTGGCACAACACAGTGACAAACATGTATGTTACGTTGTATATGTACCTTCGGGTATTTTTAATCCCCCTGGACGTGTGAGGGCATCTTTTAGCACAAGAGAATCATGGGCAGAGCCCTCCCAACCAGCTAGAACATATGTGAATCGAAGGTCGAAGTCAACAACTGCTAGCACATTTTGGGAGGGGTATGACTTGCGGCCCCTAAACTTGTCGACCATGTGGGCAGGAACACAAGCCTTAACATGAGTGCCATCTAGTGCCCCTATGCATCCCTATGAATATGAGAAAGGGGAGTTCACGTCAAGCTTGGGTTAGGTCGATCTTGTATAATCAGTAATAAATCTACGGTCTAAGGGTTACCTCAAAATACAGGTAGAATCTGTCCGGGCTGCTAGTGATTTTTGTGTGTGTGTCCGTTGATCTAATGTAAATGAGATCACAAGCTAACTCCCCCATTGCACGAAGAACAATATTGAAATATCTGCTCACTGTTTCACTAGATCTCCAGAACCAAAATCCAATGGATGAATTTGTGTGATGCTGACCGATCATGTATAGGAACATTGCTACTTGTTCCTCTACTGAAACATGTAGTGTATCAATTAACAACTTTTTCTGCCTGAGCCTAATGCATAGCTTGTAAAACACAGCTCGAGACATCCGCAGTTGCTTGATACATATTGCATCGGATGTGTCAATTAGCCTAACCAGGACATTAGTTCTGTAGATGTCTCTCTCAACTAGTGGACCATACTTTCTTCCTCCACTTCTAAATTTTCTACCATCTTTGTTTCTATACCAAAGAGCCAAGAGAAGAACAATGACAGACAGAGTTCTCCGCCACAACATGGTGAGATAATAATATCTTTGCTGATCCAAGTCCATCTGGGTCAATATAACAAGTACATTAATATGAATGATCTAAATCATATTTACATTGTACAAAATCAGAGCTGCTTATAACTAATAATAGTGATGAGTAACTTATAAAAAGATCCACCTAAATCATTAACAAAAAATACAGATATGTGCTTGACTATTTGTGAATCCGAAATAAGAGACAAAGATAATAAGTCACAATCAACAATTAAGCATGTATGTCCAGTCGGCTCCTAAGAAATTTATGGACAACAATGTTCTAAAAACAAAGGTCATATGGACTCATAACTAGCTCTATGTCAAATATCCTTCTCATGTCCTAATTTCTAGTGTCTTGGCTGCCTTATAACTTCACGGATGCTACATATGGAGATCTAAGACTGGGAGCAGGGGCAAAGGGCATGGATTTGGCAGGCAAGTACTTAGATCTGGCAAGTATATACGTACGTGCAACATATCACCAATTAAAAAGGTCGGATTGAAGCAAATCATGCCAAGAGAAAAGGGGATCGGGGTGGGTTTGAAGGGGAGTTGAGCTGCTGACCGTGGGTGGATTGAGAGATGAGAACGAGAGACAGAGCAATGTCGGCGGCGGCCGGGGAAGCTCATATTGTCGCAGGAATCCGGCGGCCTTGGCGATAGCTGCAGATCTTGCCCTCCACTCGCTCCTGTGTGTTTGCCTGGGATGAGAAGATGAAAGTGAAGGAACCGATGAGGAAATTCCGCTGCCTACCTTTTATACTCGGTGCCCAGTTCGCGCGCTGCCAATTTTTTGGCGGCCGATTTCCGCGCCGCCGTTTCGCCCGCGATTTGGTGAAAATGGGCGCGGGCGCGCTGGGGCGAGCCAAAATTGGTCGTGATCCAGGTGGAGGCCAAAAGGGTCGGGCGTGACCAATATTTTGGTAAGGCAACTATTGGTAGTCATCCAAACAGCCCCTAACATATTGATCCAGTGCCCAATGTCAGTTCCTGTTTGTTGCATATTTTTTGTTTCGCAGAAAATCCATATCAATCGGAGTCCAAATAGGATAAAAACCGACGGATATTTTTTTGGAATATATGTGAATTTTGGGAAGTGAAATCAACACGAGACGGTGCTTGTCAGTGTCAAAACCGGCGGATCTCGGGTAGGGGGTCCAGAACTATGCGTCTAGGCGGATGGTAACAGGAGGCAGGGGACACGATGTTTTACCCAGGTTCGGGCCCTCTTGATGGAGGTAAAACCCTACGTCCTGCTTTATTAATATTGATGATATGGGTAGTACAAGAGTAGATCTACCACGAGATCAGAGAGGCTAAACCCTAGAAGCTAGCCTATGGTATGATTGTTCTTCGTCCTACGGACTAAACCCTCCGGTTTATATAGACACCAGAGAGGGCTAGGGTTACACAGAGTCGGTTACAATGGTAGGAGATCTACATATCCGTATCGCCAAGCTTGCCTTCCACGCCAAGGAAAAACCCTTCCGGAAACCGGACGAAGTCTTCAATCTTGTATCTTCATAGTCCAGGAGTCCGGCTGAAGGTATAGTCCAGCTATCCGGACACCCTCTAATCCAGGACTCCCTCAGTAGCCCCTGAACCAGGCTTCAATGACGACGAGTCCGGCGCGCAGATTGTCCTCGGCATTGCAAGGCGGGTTCCTCCTCCAAGTACTTCGTAGAAGATTTTGAACACAAAGGTAGTGTCCGGCTCTGCAAAATAAGTTTCCACATATTGCCATAGAGAGAATAATATTTACACAAATCTAATCTGCTGACGTATTCCGTAGCGTGACATCACACCACGGCCAAGTCTTTATTCGAATTGTTTTATTATCCCACCTCAGCGCGTTTAGCGAGGTGGTTTCCTTGGGACGTCTTGTCAAAGCAGAGATCGTGTCCCCTTATTCCGGGATTCTCATCAATATGGGCGTGGGTAACCCAACCGTTCCCGTTGGTATGTTTTCTCGATCAAAGGCGAGTCCCAAACGGTCACGGGGAGGGCCCTTGGTATTCAACCTTCGCCTCGAGTTCCAACACCCAAGGCTCCAGATTTCAGGCGCTTCGGACCTTCGACAATGTCCGGTTTCGACCTTCGAGGTCGATGGATGCCCTCCTCCGTCACGGAGGAGGACGTGCTAAAGTTGAGAGAGGCCAGGTTCTTGACCGACGAAATCTCGCATAGGCTGCCTGCTCAAGGGTAGGTCATTCCCACTCCCAAGCCTGGTGAGAGTGTGGTGTTCATGTCTCACTTCCTTCGGGGGCTAGGCTTCCCGACGGATCCCTTCGTGAGGGGGCTCATGTTTTATTATGGGCTGGAATTTCACGACTTAGCTCCGGAGTCCATCCTCCATATTTCCTCATTCATCATCGTGTGTGAAGCCTTCCTCTGTATTACTCCTCACTTCGGACTATGGCTCAAGACCTTCAAAGTAGAGCCGAAGATGATCGAGGGACGGCACGCAGAGTGCGGAGGTGCTTTTATAAGCAAGAATGCGGGTGCTCCATGGCCCGAGGGCTCTTTTCAAGGGGAGTCCAGCTTATGGCAACGAGAGTGGTTTTATATCACAGCTCCCAGGAGCGCCAAGTGGGGTGGCGCTGCCTGCTTTCCGCTCGGGTCCCCCGCCACGACTGGCGTCATGGGTCAATAAGGGGTTGGACTGGGGGCCGGCAAAGGACGCGCCCCTGTTGCAGGGCCGCACCCGAGATCTCCTAGAAAGAGACATCAGTCTGGTCGTGGTGACGCAGGTTATGTTAATTCGCCGAGTTCTGCCCTGCAAATGTCGCCCCCTCCGCCTGTGGGAGTTCAACCCGGAGGGACCACGAGTTCTCCAACATTTTCTTGGCATGACGCCCGTGGAGCTGTACAAATTGTTCTTTGGACCACAAGTAGTGTGTCCGGATTCTACGGAGGACGCATGTCTGAGCTGCAATTATCCGGATACTCAAGTAAGTAGCTTTGTGCCCGGACTCGCTATCCGTATATTTATCATAAAATTGCCCCTAAAAGAGTTGTCCTTTAAACAGGAGTGGATAGCGAAAGCAAAGCTAATCAGGTGTCCGGCCCCCCTCCCCGAGACCATGCGCGGGTCCCGTGCTAGTCAGGATGTTGGAGGTTGTGCCTTCAAAGGAAAGCGAGGGAGGGGACAAGGAAGCTACAGCCTCCTCGAAGGAGGTTGTCCGGAAGGGAGGAATCGAAAATTCCTCTCCTCAGGGGAAGAAGAGGATCGCCTCTGAAGACCCAGAGACCATGGCCTCAAAGTGAGGGAAGAAATCTTTGCCAGAGGGTCCTGTGTTGGAGGATACTTCGGCCGAATTATGCCCTCAAGGGGATCAGCCCTCCACCGAGCCGTAAGCAGAGAGGAGTTTTCTTTTTAAGAAACGAGAGGAATCCTTGCTTTATATCTGAGAAAAGTAATTGAAAATTTACCTTGTAGCTCGGACCTTAGCCCTTCTCAGCAGAGCTCGTCTTCGGGGGATCTTCTTCTGGAGATGATGGAGAGCGGAACGCCTCCCCCTGCCGTACCGCCTTGCGAGGCGGGCGACCCTGAGGTATCGTCGTGGAGGGTTTCTTCGAATCCGGCAGGGCCGGAAGGTAGTCATATGGCCCCCCAAAGCCTTCCGCGTCCGGCCTTCGAAAGGGGCCATCGGACGAGTCCGACGCCATCTGGTGCGCGGTCGGAGGGGCTGAAGGATCTGCTAGGGAGAGCATCTATCTCAGAGGAGCACCGTGCATTGATGGGTACGGTGATTGAGAGGATTTCATCCGCAGAGAGCGGATTGCATGAGGTCGTCAAGAGTTTGCTGGCAGGTTTTGAGGTACGCGAAATAATGTACCCTTTTTGGACAGTTGCGCATAAATAAGATGCACCCTGTGTAGATAGTAGCCCCTGAGACTCTATGCGTTGTCAAAAGTGACGACGCGCAGAGGATCATAATCTCAGGTCTAATATGCTGCCTTCATACGTAGGTGGCAAAGTGTCCGGTGTCAAGCCGGACTGATGAATTTGCCGAGCTAAAGCGGCAACTTGACGTGGCAGGTGCCGACATCGCACTTGTCAACAAGCGGCTTGACGAGGCCCAAGGTATGTAATTCCTCCGGCGGCACCTGGTAAGAGGAGCTTTATGCCAGTATCTTACAATGTGTGCGCTTGATGCAGATGGTGCTGCTGCCATGGAGAATCTTCGGGCGGAACTTGCCCGAGCCAAGGAGCAAGCCAGGAAAAGTGATGGCGGCTACTGGAAAGGCAATTGAAGAGCTGAAAGCCGAACATGCTGCTCACTGCCAAAGCAAGAAGGAAATGGCCGAGATGGCCGTGAAGCTGAAGAACGCTGCTGGTCGTTGCAAGCTTCTTGAAAAAGAAGATCGGGCGGAACGGACGGACCTGGAGAAGGCTGTTTCCGATGCCAAGGATGCTCGCTCTGCAATGAGAGCTATGAAGGAGGAGCTGCGTCAGGCCGGAGAGATCGCGGCTGGAAAGCCCTTTATGCTGTGGAGGAAGTTCTGTGATCCTAAACATGCTCCGTTAGACCGGATGTGGAGTACAGCGGACACCTATCTGGATTTGGCAGCGAGTGCCGCAGATGCGGCCAAACACTTCCGAGATCAAGAAGATTGTGAAGTGGAAAAGCTCTTTTGGTCGCAGTTCCACAATCCGGAGCATCCACTGTCATTAGCCGATCGTTTGGCCGAATGGGCCGAGCTAAATAGGTTGTCTGGACTCGCCATGAAGTATGTCATGAGTCATCTGTGGCCAGAGAGGCCAGAGCCGAAAAGTTATTTCAACTTAGTGCAGCAGTTCCTTGGTGCGGCGCCGCGTATCGATGCGATGAAGAGGTCAGCGTGCATAGAGGGTGCGCGGATGGCTCTTGCCCGTGTGAAGACATACTGGGCGAAAATGGAGGCCACCGCTGTTGCATCCCCAGACTCGGATGGAAGCCGAGTATCTGCCGAGCACTATTATCAGGAAGTTCTGCAAGGTGCTTGTTTAATAGAGACGCAGTGCTCGAAGGATACTATATTCGAATAGCATATATTATTGTAAAACAATATTTTGATAAATTGTAGAAGCTTTTTATACTTGTGCCTGTTGGGGAACGTAGCAGAAATTCAAAATTTACCTATGTGTCACCAAGATCTATCTATGGAGAGACCAGCAACGAGGGGAAGGAGAGTGCATCTACATACCCTTGTAGATCGCTAAGCGGAAGCGTTCAAGAGAACGGGGTTGATGGAGTCGTACTCGTCGTGATCCAAATCACCGATGACCAAGTGCCGAACGGACGACACCTCCGCGTTCAACACACGTACAGCCCGGTGACGTCTCCCATGCCTTGATCCGGCAAGGAGAGAGGGAGAGGTTGTGGAAGACTCCATCTAGCAGCAGCACAACGGCGTGGTGGTGGAGGAGGAGCGTGGCTATCCTGCAGGGCTTCGCCAAGCACCACAGAAGAGGAGGAAGAAGAGATGCAGGGCTGCACCAACGAGAGATCGAATCGCGCTTTATGGGCAGCCCTAGGCCTCACTATATATAGGGGAGAGGGAGGAGGGTGCGCCCCCTCTAGGGTTCCCACCCCTAGGGGGGCGGCAGCCCTAGATGGGAACAAGGGGGCGGCCAAGAGGGGAGAGAGGGAGGCGCCCCCTAGGGTGGGCCTTAGGCCCATCTAAGCCTAGGGTTTCCTCCTTTTTTCCTCCTAGCTGCCCCTTGGGCCTTGTGGGAGGCGCACCAGCCCACTCAGGGGCTGGTCCCTCACCACTCTTGGTCCATCCAAGCCTCCGGGGTTGGTGGCCCCACTTGGTGGACCCACGGGACCCTCCCGGTGGTCCCGGTACATTACCGATAAACCCCGAAACTCTTCCGGTGACCAAAACAGGACTTCCCATATATAAATCTTTACCTCCGGACCATTCCGGAACTCCTCGTGACGTCCGGGATCTCATCCGGGACTCCGAACAACATTCGGTAACCACATACAAACTTCCTTTACAACCCTAGCGTCATCGAACCTTAAGTGTGTAGACCCTACGGGTTCGGGAGACATGCAGACATGACCGAGATGACTCTCCGGTCAATAACCAACAGCGGGATCTGGATACCCATGTTGGCTCCCACATGTTCCACGATGATCTCATCGGATGAACCACGATGTCAAGGACTTAATCAATCCCGTATACAATTCCCTTTGTCTAGCGGTATTGTACTTGCCCGAGATTCGATCGTCGGTATCCCGATACCTTGTTCAATCTCGTTACCGGCAAGTCTCTTTACTCGTTCCGTAACACATCATCCCGTGATCAACTCCTTGATCACATTGTGCACATTATGATGATGTCCTACCGAGTGGGCCCAGAGATACCTCTCCGTTACACGGAGTGACAAATCCCAGTCTCGATTCGTGCCAACCCAACAGACACTTTCGGAGATACCTGTAGTGTACCTTTATAGCCACCCAGTTACGTTGTGACGTTTGGCACACCCAAAGCACTCCTACGGTATCCGGGAGTTGCACAATCTCATGGTCTAAGGAAATGATACTTGACATTAGAAAAGCTTTAGCATACGAACTACACGATCTTTGTGCTAGGCTTAGGATTGGGTCTTGTCCATCACATCATTCTCCTAATGATGTGATCCCGTTATCAACGACATCCAATGTCCATGGTCAGGAAACCGTAACCATCTATTGATCAACGGGCTAGTCAACTAGAGGCTTACTAGGGACATGGTGTTGTGTATGTATCCACACATGTATCTGAGTTTCCTATCAATACAATTCTAGCATGGATAATAAACGATTATCATGAACAAGGAAATATAATAATAATCAATTTATTATTGCCTCTAGGGCATATTTCCAACAGTCTCCCACTTGCACTAGAGTCAATAATCTAGTTCACATCGCTATGTGATTAACACTCAAGGTCACATCCCCATGTGACTAACACCCAAAGAGTTTACTAGAGTCAATAATCTAGTTCACATCACTATGTGATTAACACTCAATGAGTTCTGGGTTTGATCATGTTGCTTGTGAGAGAGGTTTTAGTCAACGGGTCTGAACCTTTCAGATCCGTGTGTGCTTTACAAATCTCTATGTCATCTCCTAGATGCAGCTACCACGTTCTATTTGGAGCTATTCCAAATAACTGTTCTACTTGGAGCTATTCTAAATTGTTGCTCCATTATACGTATCCGGTATCTCTACTCAGAGCTATCCGGATAGGTGTTAAGCTTGCATCGACGTAACCCTTTACGATCGAACTCTTTACCACCTCCATAATCGAGAAAATTCCTTAGTCCACTAGTTACTAAGGATAACTTTGACCGCTGTCCTGTGATCCATTCTTGGATCACTCTTGTACCCCTTGACTGACTCATGGCAAGGCACACTTCAGGTGCGGTACACAGCATAGCATACTGTAGAGCCTATGTCTTAAGCATAGGGGACGACCTTCGTCCTTTCTCTCTATTCTGCCGTGGTCGAGCTTTAAGTCTTAACTTCATACCTTACAACTCAGGCAAGAACTCCTTCTTTGACTGATCCATCTTGAACACCTTCAAGATCATGTCAAGGTATGTGCTCATTTGAAAGTACCATTAAGCGTTTTGATCTATCCTTATAGATCTTGATGCTCAATGTTCAAGTAGCTTAATCCAGGCTTTCCATTGAAAAACACTTTCCAAATAACCCTATATGCTTTCCAGAAATTCTACATCATTTCTGATCAACAATATGTCAACAACATATACTCATCAGAAATTCTATAGTGCTCCCACTCACTTCTTTGGAAATACAAGTTTCTCATAAACTTTGTATACACCCAAAATCTTTGATCATCTCATCAAAGCATACATTCCAACTCCGAGATGCTTACTCCAGTCCTTAGAAGGATTGCTGGAGCTTTGCATACTTATTAGCATCTTTCAGGATTGACAAAACCTTCCGGTTGTATCACATACAACCTTTCCTCAAGAAAATCGTCGAGGAAACAATGTTTTGACATCCTATCTGCAAGATTTCATAAATAATGCAGTAATCGCTAATATAATTCCAACAGACTCTTAGCATCGCTACGAGTGAGAAAGTCTCATCGTAGTCAACTCCTTGAACTTGTCGGAAAACATCTTAACGACAAGTCGAGCTTTCTTAATGGTGACATTTACCATCATTGTCCGTCTTCCTTTTAAAATCCATCTGTACTCAACAGCCTTACGACCATCAAGTAGTTCTTCCAAAGTCTACACTTTGTTTTCATACATGGATCCTCTCTCGGATTTTATGGCCTCGAGCCATTTATCGGAATCCGGGCCCACCATCGCTTCTCCATAGCTCGTAGGTTCATTGTTGTCTAGCAACATGACTTCCAAGACAGGATTACGTACCACTCTGAAGTAGTACGCATCCTTGTCATCCCACGAGGTTTGGTAGTGACTTGATCTGAAGTTTCATGATCACTATCATAAGCTTCCACTTCAATTGGTGTAGGTGCCACAGGAACAACTTCCTGTGCCCTGCCACACACTAGTTGAAGAGACGGTTCAATAACCTCATCAAGTCTCCACCATCCTCCCACTCAATTCTTTCGAGAGAAACTTTTCCTCGAGAAAGGACCCGATTCTAGAAACAATCCCTTATTGCTTTCGAATCTGAGACAGGAGGTATACCCAACTGTTTTGGGTGTCCTATGAAGATGCATTTATCCGCTTTGGGTTCGAGCTTATCAGCCTGAAACTTTTTCACATAAGCGTCGCAGCCCCAAACTTTTAAGAAATGACAGCTTAGGTTTCTCTAAACCATAGTTCATACGGTGTCATCTCATCGGAATTACGTGGTGCCCTATTTAAAGTGAATGTGGTTGTCTCTAATGCCTAACCCATAAACTATCGTGGTAATTCGATAAGAGACATCATGGTATGCATCATATCCAATAGGGTGCAGTTATGATGTTCGGACACACCATCACACTATGGTGTTCCAGGCTGTATTAGTTGTGAAACAATTTCCACAATGTCTTAATTCTGTGCCAAACTCGTAATTCAGATATTCATCTCTATGATCATATCATAGATCTTTTATCCTCTTGTCACGACGATCTTTCAACTTCACCCTGAAATTACTTGAACCTTTCAATAATTCAGACTCGTGATTCATCAAGTAAATATACTCAACATCTACTCAAATCATCTGTGAAGTAAGAACATAATGATATCCACTACATGCCTCAGCACTCATTGGACTGCACACATCAAAATGTATTACTTCCAACAAGTTGCTTTCTAGTTCCATTTTACTGAAAACGAGGCTTTCAGTCATCTTGCCCATGTGGTATGATTTGCATGTCTCAAGTGATTCAAAATCAAGTGAGTCCAAACGGTCCATTTGCATGGAGTTTCTTCATGCATATACACCAATAGACATGGTTCGCATGTCTCAAACTTTTCAAAAACGAGTGAGCCCAAAGATCCATCAACATGGAGCTTCTTCATGCGTTTTATACCGATATGACTTACGTGGCAGTGCCACAAGTAGGTGGTACTATCATTACTATCTTTTGGCATGAACATGTGTATCACTACGATCGAGATTCAATAAACCATTCATTTTAGGTGCAAGACCATTGAAGGTATTATTCAAATAAACAGAGTAACCATTATTCTCCTTAAATGAATAACCGTATTGCGATAGACATAATCCAATCATGTCTATGCTCAACGCAAACACCAATCTCGATGGTAGAGGGAGCGTGCGATGCTTGATCATATCAACATTGGAAACACTTCCAACACATATCGTCAGCTCACCTTTAGCTAGTCTCCGTTTATTCCGTAGCTTTTATTTCGAGTTACTAACACTTAGCAACCGAACCGGTATCTAATACCCTGGTGCTACTAGGAGTACTAGTAAAGTACACATCAACACAATGTATATCCAATATACTTCTATCGACCTTGCCAGCCTTCTCATCTACCAAGTATCTAGGGTAATTCTGCTCCAGTGGCTGTTCCCCTTATTACAGAAGCACTTAGTCTCGGGTTTGGGTTCAACCTTGGGTTTCTTCACTAGAGCAGCAGCTGAATTGCCGTTTCATGAAGTATCCCTTCTTGCCCTTGCCCTTCTTGAAACTAGTGGTTTCACCAACCATCAACAATTGATGCTCCTTCTTGATTTCTACTTTTGTGGTGTCAAACATCGCGAATATCTCAAGGATCATCATATATGTCCCTGATATATTATAGTTCATCACGAAGCTCTAGCAGCTTGGTGGTAATGACTTCGGAGAAACATCACTATCTCATCTGGAAGATCAACTCCCACTTGATTCAAATGATTGTTGTACTCAGACAATCTGAGCACAAGCTCAACAATTGAGCTTTTCTCCTTAGTTTGTAGGCTAAGAAAATCGTCGGAGGTCTTATACCTCTTGACGTGGGCACGAGCCTGAAATCCCAATTTCAGCCCTCGAAACATCTCATATGTTTCGCGACGTTTCAAAACGTCTTCGGTGCCTCAATTCTAAACCATTTAACTGAACTATCATGTAGTCATCAAAATGTGTATGTCAGATGTTCGCAACATCCACAGACGACGTTCGAGGTTCAGCACACTGAGCGGTGCATTAAGGACATAAGCCTTCTATGAAGCAATGAGGACAATCCTCAGTTTACGGACCTAGTCCGCATAATTGCTACTATCAACTTTCAACTAAATTTTCTCTAGGAACATATCTAAACAGTAGAACTGAAGCGCGAGCTACGACATAATTTGCGAAGACCTTTTGACTATGTTCAGGATAATTAAGTTCATCTTATGAACTCCCACTCAGACAGACATTCCTCTAGTCATCTAAGTGATTACATGATCCGAGTCAACTAGGCCGTGTCCGATCATCACGTGAGACGGACTAGTCAACGTCGGTGAACATCTTCATGTTGATCGTATCTACCATACGACTCATGCTCGACCTTTCGGTCTTCTGTGTTCCGAGGCCATGTCTATACACATGCTAGGCTCGTCAAGTTAACCCTAAGTGTTTTGCATGTGTAAAACTGTCTTACACCCGTTGTATGTGAACGTAAGGATCTATCACACCCGATCATCACGTGGTGCTTCGAAACGACGAACTTTAGCAACGGTGCACAGTTAGGGGAGAACACTTCTTGAAATTTTAATGAGGGATCATCTTATTTACTACCGTCGTTCTAAGCAAATAAGATGTATAAACATGATAAACATCACATGCAATCAAAATAGTGACATGATATGGCCAATATCATATAGCTCCTTTTGATCTCCATCTTCGGGGCTCCATGATCATCATCGTCACCGGCATGACACCATGATCTCCATCATCATCATGATCTCCATCATCGTGTCTTCATGAAGTTGTCTCGCCAACTATTACTTCTACTACTATGGCTAACGGTTAGCAATAAAGTAAAGTAATTACATGACGTTTATGTTGACACGCAGGTCATAAATAAATTAAGACAACTCCTATGGCTCCTGCCGGTTGTCATACTCATCGACATGCAAGTCGTGATTCCTATTACAAGAACATGATCAATCTCATACATCACATATATCATTCATCACATCCTTTTGGCCATATCACATCACATAGCATACCCTGCAAAAACAAGTTAGACGTCCTCTAATTGTTGTTTGCATGTTTTACGTGGCTGCTATGGGTTTCTAGCAAGAACGTTTCTTACCTACGCAAAGACCACAACGTGATATGCCAATTGCTATTTACCCTTCATAAGGACCCTTTTCATCGAATCCGATCCGACTAAAGTGGGAGAGACAGACACCCGCTAGCCACCTTATGCAACTAGTGCATGTCAGTCGGTGGAACCAGTCTCACGTAAGAGTACGTGTAAGGTCGGTCCGGGCCGCTTCATCCCACAATGCCGCCGAATCAAGATTAGACTAGTAACGGCAAGCATATTGAACAAAATCAACGCCCACAACTACTTTGTGTTCTACTCGTGCATAGAATCTACGCATAGACCTAGCTCATGATGCCACTGTTGGGGAACGTAGCAGAAATTCAAAATTTACCTACGTGTCACCAAGATCTATCTATGGAGAGACCAGCGACGAGGGGAAGGAGAGTGCATCTACATACCCTTGTAGATCGCTAAGCGGAAGCGTTCAAGAGAACGGGGTTGATGGAGTCGTACTCGTCGTGATCCAAATCACCGATGACCAAGTGCCGAACGGACGACACCTCCGTGTTCAACACACGTACAGCCCGGTGACGTCTCCCATGCCTTGATCCGGCAAGGAGAGAGGGAGAGGTTGTGGAAGACTCCATCTAGCAGCAGCACAACGGCGTGGTGGTGGAGGAGGAGCGTGGCTATCCTGCAGGGCTTCGCCAAGCACCACAGAAGAGGAGGAAGAAGAGATGCAGGGCTGCACCAACGAGAGATCGAATCGCGCTTTATGGGCAGCCCTAGGCCTCACTATATATAGGGGAGAGGGAGGAGGGTGCGCCCCCTCTAGGGTTCCCACCCCTAGGGGGGGCGGCAGCCCTAGATGGGAAACAAGGGGCGGCCAAGAGGGGAGAGAGGGAGGCGCCCCCTAGGGTGGGCCTTAGGCCCATCTAAGCCTAGGGTTTCCTCCTTTTTTCCTCCTAGCTGCCCCTTGGGCCTTGTGGGAGGCGCACCAGCCCACTCAGGGGCTGGTCCCTCACCACTCTTGGTCCATGCAAGCCTCCGGGGTTGGTGGCCCCACTTGGTGGACCCCCGGGACCCTCCCGGTGGTCCCGGTACATTACCGATAAATCCCGAAACTCTTCCGGTGACCAAAACAGGACTTCCCATATATAAATCTTTACCTCCGGACCATTCCGGAACTCCTCGTGACGTCCGGGATCTCATCCGGGACTCCGAACAACATTCGGTAACCACATACAAACTTCCTTTACAACCCTAGCGTCATCGAACCTTAAGTGTGTAGACCCTACGGGTTCGGGAGACATGCAGACATGACCGAGATGTTCTCCGGTCAATAACCAACAGCGGGATCTGGATACCCATGTTGGCTCCCACATGTTCCACGATGATCTCATCGGATGAACCACGATGTCAAGGACTTAATCAATCCCGTATACAATTCCCTTTGTCTAGCGGTATTGTACTTGCCCGAGATTCGATCGTCGGTATCCCGATACCTTGTTCAATCTCGTTACCGGCAAGTCTCTTTACTCGTTCCGTAACACATCATCCCGTGATCAACTCCTTGATCACATTGTGCACATTATGATGATGTCCTACCGAGTGGGCCCAGAGATACCTCTCCGTTACACGGAGTGACAAATCCCAGTCTCGATTCGTGCCAACCCAACAGACACTTTCGGAGATACCTGTAGTGTACCTTTATAGCCACCCAGTTACGTTGTGACGTTTGGCACACCCAAAGCACTCCTACGGTATCCGGGAGTTGCACAATCTCATGGTCTAAGGAAATGATACTTGACATTAGAAAAGCTTTAGCATACGAACTACACGATCTTGTGCTAGGCTTAGGATTGGGTCTTGTCCATCACATCATTCTCCTAATGATGTGATCCCGTTATCAACGACATCCAATGTCCATGGTCAGGAAACCGTAACCATCTATTGATCAACGAGCTAGTCAACTAGAGGCTTACTAGGGACATGGTGTTGTCTATGTATCCACACATGTATCTGAGTTTCCTATCAATACAATTCTAGCATGGATAATAAACGATTATCATGAACAAGGAAATATAATAATAATCAATTTATTATTGCCTCTAGGGCATATTTCCAACAGTCTCCCACTTGCACTAGAGTCAATAATCTAGTTCACATCGCTATGTGATTAACACTCAAGGTCACATCCCCATGTGACTAACACCCAAAGAGTTTACTAGAGTCAATAATCTAGTTCACATTACCATGTGATTAACACTCAATGAGTTCTGGGTTTGATCATGTTTGCTTGTGAGAGAGGTTATAGTCAACGGGTCTGAACCTTTCAGATCCGTGTGTGCTTTACAAATCTCTATGTCATCTCCTAGATGCAGCTACCACGTTCTATTTGGAGCTATTCCAAATAACTGTTCTACTTGGAGCTATTCTAAATTGTTGCTCCATTATACGTATCCGGTATCTCTACTCAGAGCTATCCGGATAGGTGTTAAGCTTGCATCGACGTAACCCTTTACGATGAACTCTTTTACCACCTCCATAATCGAGAAAATTCCTTAGTCCACTAGTTACTAAGGATAACTTTGACCGCTGTCCTGTGATCCATTCTTGGATCACTCTTGTACCCCTTGACTGACTCATGGCAAGGCACACTTCAGGTGCGGTACACAGCATAGCATACTGTAGAGCCTATGTCTTAAGCATAGGGGACGACCTTCGTCCTTTCTCTCTATTCTGCCGTGGTCGAGCTTTAAGTCTTAACTTCATACCTTACAACTCAGGCAAGAACTCCTTCTTTGACTGATCCATCTTGAACACCTTCAAGATCATGTCAAGGTATGTGCTCATTTGAAAGTACCATCAAGCGTTTTGATCTATCCTTATAGATCTTGATGCTCAATGCTCAAGTAGCTTAATCCAGGCTTTCCATTGAAAAACACTTTCCAAATAACCCTATATGCTTTCCAGAAATTCTACGTCATTTCTGATCAACAATATGTCAACACATATACTCATCAGAAATTCTATAGTGCTCCCACTCACTTCTTTGGAAATACAAGTTTCTCATAAACTTTGTATACACCCAAAATCTTTGATCATCTCATCAAAGCATACATTCCAACTCCGAGATGCTTACTCCAGTCCTTAGAAGGATTGCTGGAGCTTTGCATACTTATTAGCATCTTTCAGGATTGACAAAACCTTCCGGTTGTATCACATACAACCTTTCCTCAAGAAAATCGTCGAGGAAACAATGTTTTGACATCCTATCTGCAAGATTTCATAAATAATGCAGTAATCGCTAATATAATTCCAACAGACTCTTAGCATCGCTACGAGTGAGAAAGTCTCATCGTAGTCAACTCCTTGAACTTGTCGGAAAACATCTTAACGACAAGTCGAGCTTTCTTAATGGTGACACTTACCATCATTGTCCGTCTTCCTTTTAAAATCCATCTGTACTCAACAGCCTTACGACCATCAAGTAGTTCTTCCAAAGTCTACACTTTGTTTTCATACATGGATCCTCTCTCGGATTTTATGGCCTCGAGCCATTTATCGGAATCCGGGCCCACCATCGCTTCTCCATAGCTCGTAGGTTCATTGTTGTCTAGCAACATGACTTCCAAGACAGGATTACGTACCACTCTGAAGTAGTACGCATCCTTGTCATCCCACGAGGTTTGGTAGTGACTTGATCTGAAGTTTCATGATCACTATCATAAGCTTCCACTTCAATTGGTGTAGGTGCCACAGGAACAACTTCCTGTGCCCTGCCACACACTAGTTGAAGAGACGGTTCAATAACCTCATCAAGTCTCCACCATCCTCCCACTCAATTCTTTCGAGAGAAACTTTTCCTCGAGAAAGGACCCGATTCTAGAAACAATCCCTTATTGCTTTCGAATCTGAGACAGGAGGTATACCCAACTGTTTTGGGTGTCCTATGAAGATGCATTTATCCGCTTTGGGTTCGAGCTTATCAGCCTGAAACTTTTTCACATAAGCGTCGCAGCCCCAAACTTTTAAGAAATGACAGCTTAGGTTTCTCTAAACCATAGTTCATACGGTGTCATCTCATCGGAATTACGTGGTGCCCTATTTAAAGTGAATGTGGTTGTCTCTAATGCCTAACCCATAAACTATTGTGGTAATTCGATAAGAGACATCATGGTATGCATCATATCCAATAGGGTGCAGTTATGATGTTCGGACACACCATCACACTATGGTGTTCCAGGCTGTATTAGTTGTGAAACAATTTCCACAATGTCTTAATTCTGTGCCAAACTCGTAATTCAGATATTCATCTCTATGATCATATCATAGATCTTTTATCCTCTTGTCACGACGGTCTTTCAACTTCACCCTGAAATTACTTGAACCTTTCAATAATTCAGACTCGTGATTCATCAAGTGAATATACTCAACATCTACTCAAATCATCTGTGAAGTAAGAACATAATGATATCCACTACATGCCTCAGCACTCATTGGACTGCACACATCAAAATGTATTACTTCCAACAAGTTGCTTTCTAGTTCCATTTTACTGAAACCGAGGCTTTCAGTCATCTTGCCCATGTGGTATGATTTGCATGTCTCAAGTGATTCAAAATCAAGTGAGTTCAAACGGTCCATTTGCATGGAGTTTCTTCATTCATATACACCAATGGACATGGTTCGCATGCCTCAAACTTTTCAAAAACGAGTGAGTCCAAAGATCCATCAACATGGAGCTTCTTCATGCGTTTTATACCGATATGACTTACGTGGCAGTGCCATAAGTAGGTGGTGCTATCATGAATATGTGTATCACTACGATCGAGATTTCAATGAACCATTCATTTTAGGTGCAAGACCATTGGAAGGTATTATTCAAATAAACAGAGTAACCATTATTCTCCTTAAATGAATAATCGTATTGCGATAGACATAATCCAATCATGTCTATGCTCAACGCAAACACCAATCTCGTTGGTAGAGGGAGCGTGCGATGCTTGATTATATCAACATTGGAAACACTTCCAACACATATCGTCAGCTCACCTTTAGCTAGTCTCCGTTTATTCCGTAGCTTTTATTTCATGTTACTAACACTTAGCAACCGAACCGGTATCTAATACCCTGGTGCTACTAGGAGTACTAGTAAAGTACACATCAACACAATGTATATCCAATATACTTCTATCGACCTTGCCAGCCTTCTCATCTACCAAGTATTTAGGGTAATTCTGCTCCAGTGGCTGTTCCCCTTATCATAGAAGCACTTAGTCTCGGGTTTGGGTTCAACCTTGGGTTTCTTCACTAGAGCAGCAGCTGAATTGCCGTTTCATGAAGTATCCCTTCTTGCCCTTGCCCTTCTTGAAACTGGTGGTTTTTTCAACCATCAACAATTGATGCTCCTTCTTGATTTCTACTTTTGTGGTGTCAAACATCGCGAATATCTCAAGGATCATCATATATGTCCCTGATATATTATAGTTCATCATGAAGCTCTAGCAGCTTGGTGGTAATGACTTCGGAGAAACATCACTATCCCATCTGGAAGATCAACTCCCACTTGATTCAAATGATTGTTGTACTCAGACAATCTGAGCACAAGCTCAACAATTGAACTTTTCTCCTTAGTTTGTAGGCTAAGAAAATCGTCGGAGGTCTTATACCTCTTGACGTGGGCACGAGCCTGAAATCCCAATTTCAGCCCTCGAAACATCTCATATGTTTCGTGATGTTTCAAAAACATCTTTGGTGCCTCAATTCTAAACCATTTAGCATTACGCACTGAACTATCATGTAGTCATCCAAACGTGTATGTCAGATGTTCGCAACATCCACAGACGACGTTCGAGGTTCAGCACACTGAGCGGTGCATTAAGGACATAAGCCTTCTAAGAAGCAATGAGGACAATCCTCAGTTTACGGACCTAGTCCGCATAATTGCTACTATCAACTTTCAACTAATTTTTCTCTAGGAACATATCTAAACAGTAGAACTGAAGCGCGAGCTACGACATAATTTGCGAAGACCTTTTGACTATGTTCAGGATAATTAAGTTCATCTTATGAACTCCCACTCAGATAGACATCCCTCTAGTCATCTAAGTGATTACATGATCCGAGTCAACTAGGCCGTGTCCGATCATCACGTGAGACGGACTAGTAAACGTCGGTGAACATCTTCATGTTGATCGTATCTACCATACGACTCATGCTCGACCTTTCGGTCTTCTGTGTTCCGAGGCCATGTCTATACACATGCTAGGCTCGTCAAGTTAACCCTAAGTGTTTTACATGTGTAAAACTGTCTTACACCCGTTGTATGTGAACGTAAGGATCTATCACACCCGATCATCACGTGGTGCTTCGAAACGACGAAGTTTAGCAACGGTGCACAGTTAGGGGAGAACACTTCTTGAAATTTTAATGAGGGATCATCTTATTTACTACCGTCGTTCTAAGCAAATAAGATGTATAAACATGATAAACATCACATGCAATCAAATAGTGACATGATATGGCCAATATCATATAGCTCCTTTTGATCTCCATCTTCGGGGCTCCATGATCATCATCGTCACCGGCATGACACCATGATCTCCATCATCATGATCTCCATCATCATGATCTCCATCATCGTGTCTTCATGAAGTTGTCTCGCAAACTATTACTTCTACTACTATGGCTAACGGTTAGCAATAAAGTAAAGTAATTACATGATGTTTATGTTGACACGCAGGTCATAAATAAATAAAGACAACTCCTATGGCTCCTGCCGGTTGTCATACTCATCGACATGCAAGTCGTGATTTCTATTACAAGAACATGATCAATCTCATACATCACATATATCATTCATCACATCCTTTTGGCATATCACATCACATGGCATACCCTGCAAAAACAAGTTAGACGTCCTCTAATTGTTGTTTGCATGTTTTACGTGGATGTTATGGGTTTCTAGCAAGAACGTTTCTTACCTACGCAAAGACCACAACGTGATATGCCAATTGCTATTTACCCTTCATAAGGACCCTTTTCATCGAATCCGTTCCGACTAAAGTGGGAGAGACAGACACCCGCTAGCCACCTTATGCAACTAGTGCATGTCAGTCGGTGGAACCAGTCTCACGTAAGAGTACGTGTAAGGTCGGTCCGGGCCGCTTCATCCCACAATACCGTCGAAACAAGATTGGACTAGTAACGGCAAGCATATTGAACAAAATCAACGCCCACAACTACTTTGTGTTCTACTCGTGCATAGAATCTACGCATAGACCTAGCTCATGATGCCACTGTTGGGGAACGTAGCAGAAATTCAAAATTTACCTACGTGTCACCAAGATCTATCTATGGAGAGACCAGCGACGAGGGGAAGGAGAGTGCATCTACATACCCTTGTAGATCGCTAAGCGGAAGCGTTCAAGAGAACGGGGTTGATGGAGTCGTACTCGTCGTGATCCAAATCACCGATGACCAAGTGCCGAACGGACGGCACCTCCGCGTTCAACACACGTACAGCCCGGTGACGTCTCCCATGCCTTGATCCAGCAAGGAGAGAGGGAGAGGTTGTGGAAGACTCCATCCAGCAGCAGCACAAGGGCGTGGTGGTGGTGGAGGAGCGTGGCTATCCTGCAGGGCTTCGCCAAGCACCATAGAAGAGGAGGAAGAAGAGATGCAGGGCTGCACCAACGAGAGATCGAATCGCGCTTTATGGGCAGCCCTAGGCCTCACTATATATAGGGGAGAGGGAGGAGGGTGCGCCCCCTCTAGGGTTCCCACCCCTGGGGGGCGGCATCCCTAGATGGGAAACAAGGGGCGGCCAAGAGGGGAGAGAGGGAGGCGCCCCCTAGGGTGGGCCTTAGGCCCATCTAAGCCTAGGGTTTCCTCCTTTTTTCCTCCTAGCTGCCCCTTGGGCCTTGTGGGAGGCGCACCAGCCCACTCAGGGGCTGGTCCCTCACCACTCTTGGTCCATGCAAGCCTCCGGGGTTGGTGGCCCCACTTGATGGACCCCCGGGACCCTCCCGGTGGTCCCGGTACATTACCGATAAACCCCGAAACTCTTCCGGTGACCAAAACAGGACTTCCCATATATAAATCTTTACCTCTGGACCATTTCGGAACTCCTCGTGACGTCCAGGATCTCATCCGGGACTCCGAACAACATTCGGTAACCACATACAAACTTCCTTTACAACCCTAGCGTCATCGAACCTTAAGTGTGTAGACCCTACGGGTTCGGGAGACACGCAGACATGACCGAGATGACTCTCCGGCCAATAACCAACAGCGGGATCTGGATACCCATGTTGGCTCCCACATGTTCCACGATGATCTCATCGGATGAACCACGATGTCAAGGACTTAATCAATCCCGTATACAATTCCCTTTGTCTAGCGGTATTGTACTTGCCCGAGATTCGATCGTCGGTATACCGATACCTTGTTCAATCTCGTTACCGGCAAGTCTCTTTACTCGTTCCGTAACACATCATCCCATGATCAACTCCTTGATCACATTGTGCACATTATGATGATGTCCTACCGAGTGGGCCCAAAGATACCTCTCCGCTTACACGGAGTGACAAATCCCAGTCTCGATTCGTGCCAACCCAACAGACACTTTGGGAGATACCCGTAGTGTACCTTTATAGCCACCCAGTTACGTTGTGACGTTTGGCACACCCAAAGCACTCCTACGGTATCCGGGAGTTGCACAATCTCATGGTCTAAGGAAAAGATACTTGACATTAGAAAAGCTTTAGCATACGAACTACACGATCTTTGTGCTAAGCTTGGATTGGGTCTTGTCCATCACAACATTCTCCTAATGATGTGATACCGTTATCAACGACATCCAATGTCCACGGTCAGGAAACCGTAACCATCTATTGATCAACGAGCTAGTCAACTAGAGGCTTACTAGGGACATGGTGTTGTCTATGTATCCACACATGTATCTGAGTTTCCTATCAATACAATTATAGCATGGATAATAAACGATTATCATGAATAAGGAAATATAATAATAATCAATTTATTATTGCCTCTAGGGCATATTTCCAACAGTGCCTGCAAGTATTATAATACCTCCTGTGCGGCCGTTTAACATATATGTATATATAATCTGAAAGATGGCAGTCGTCGGCTTCAGCCCCCACGCACATAATGCGGGGGTGCTCGCAGAAGGCACATTTTCACACTTGATCCAACGTCTTGGTCCTACAAAGGAGGTGATAGCGCAGCGAACTAGGCAATCGGACTATGATGCTTTATCACTTTCACTTAGCCATAGGAGTTTGACAGTGAGGCTATTTATATAGCCCCTGGTGGCGCCTGCGCTCGCCCGAACTCGGGGCGCGTATGTGCCTGGCCGGGAAGCGACCCTTCATTAATGCGGAGGAATCCTAAAGATTCCAGTAAGTCATCGAGTGGTTGACCAGTCTCACGCTATATCATGACAGTCAGTTTTCGGCTTTCTCTACCGAGTTGCTCGCCTGGCCGAACCGGGGCACAATCACAGTAGTTCTCCTGGTGCCGCCTTAGCCGATAGAGCGGAACGTAAGGTAGCAAAACACAGGAACCGGGCAAACCCAACATTTGACCAAAGACATGATTCGGAGCTGATGCATATAAGGCCAAACTCGCGACGCCGAACACTCCCTAAGGTATTCGGTCTTTATGAGGGCGGGCAGGATAACGCCCTTAGTAATAAGCCCCTAGTGTCCAGGTACGCACAAAACTCTGACGTGGCCACATGCCAAAACGCCAGCCTCCTCCTTGGTTATACGAAGAAACTAGGGGATGTGTATCAATAAGAGACAGTAAAAAAGATTTACGCAGGGTCTTAATCTGAAAAGAATCCTTGGAACGGGTCCCTGTTGCACGTCTGCGCCTGTGTCTCCATTGTGCCATATCCTGGACGGGCGTAGCACGGTGTTCATCTATAAAAGAGAGGAACTTAGTTTAGGAAAGATCGTGCCGAACATGAGTTATACTAAATAAACGAAGTATAAATCGAAATGGGTAAAATTGAGCTTTATTGTCTCTTGTTTTATATGCGCGGAGCCCCTAGTACAGGGGTATACGGCTGTTAAGCCTTTATCAATTGTATGTTTATGCCGGACTCGTCTAGTCGTGTCCGTGGTTTTGACGACCTGTTTAGGTGCTTTGGCTGGTGAAGCCGCTTTATTGTGGGGCTGTCAAGGCAGCCGCACTGTCTTTCGCGCGGGGGGGACACTCAATGTTTTCCCTTTAATGAGATGATGCCTCGTGGACCGTGCATCTTAAGCATGAGAGATGCATAATGCGGTATTGCGTTAAGGCGGGCGAAAGCTTTACGTCCCAGCAGTGCTTGATAGCTACTTGAGAATGGTGCGATGTGGAAAGTTAGCTGTTCGCGAGGAAGTTATCGGGGGAGCCAAACATAACTTCTAGCCGGAGAGAACCCATGCAACGGGCATCCGGGCCTGGCGTTACCCCTTCAAAGGAGGTTTTGCTATGGCGAATTTTTGTTGGGTGTATCCCCATGTTGCGGATTGTGTCCTGGTATAACAGGTTTAGACCACTGCCGCCGTCCATCAGGACATTTGTAAAGTGGAGTCCGTCGATTATTGGATCTAATACCAAGGTAGTCCAGCCTGCGTTCCGTATACTTCTAGAGTAATCCTAATGGTCGAAGGTGATCGGTTTTAACAACCATGGGCGAGACTCCTTTGGGATAGGCCGTATGGCGCGTATCTCTGTTGGCGCCATTCTGTTCGTCACGTGAAGTAAGTTTACTGTTTTGACTTCTTGTGGGAAATCCTTTTGTTTCCTGGTGCTCTGCTTGTGGGGTTCGTCGTCGTCCTCACTTGGTGTGTCGAGCCCCTTGTGTTCGGTGTTGAGTTTGCCGGATTGCTTGAAAACCCAACAATCTCTGTGGGTATGGTTCGCAGGCTTCCCGGGAGTACTGTGTATTTGACATATCTTGTCCAATATTTTGTTTAAGTTGGATAGCTCGTCCCTGTTATCCTTGAGGGGCGGATTTCTCTGATTCTGCCGCGAGCTTTTGAATCCGGCATTGACCGCCGTGCTCTTTGGGCTGTTTATCTTATTCCGGCGCTGGTCCTTGTTGCGTCGGGGTTTTCCGTTTCCATCCCTAACTTCGGATGTACTTGGGTCGCTGGTGCTACATCTTGCCAACCAACTGTCCTCTCTTGTGCAAAAGCGGGTCATGAGGCTTGTTAATGCCGCCATTGTTCTTGGCTTTTCTTGGCCGAGGTGTCTGGAGAGCCATTCGTCTCGAACGTTATGCTTAAAAGCTGCTAGGGCTTCGGCGTCCGGATAGTCGACTATCTGATTCTTTTTAGTAAGAAATATATTCCAGAATTTCCGGGCTGACTCTCCGGGCTGTTGAGTTATGTGACTGAGATCGTCTGCATCCGGAGGACGGACATAGGTCCCTTGAAAATTTGCCCGGAAAGCATCCTCAAGCTCTTCCCAACTTCCAATGGTGTTTTCGGTAAGGCTTTTGAGCCAATGCCGGGCTGGCCCTTTAACTTTGAGGGGTAAGTATTTTATGGCGTGGAGGTCATCTCCTCTGGCCATGTGTATGTGGAGGATATAATCCTCGATCCAGACCCCATGGTTTGTTTTTCCGTCGTACGCCTCTATGTTTACGGGCTTGAATCCCGCTGGAAATTCATGGTCCAGCACCTCATCGGTGAAACATAGGGGGTGCGCGGCACCCCTGTATTTGAGTGTGTCGTGATGTTCAGATATTTGTTGTGTTGCATTGCTTACTAGAGCTTTCTTTCTTGGCCCGTAGATAGATCTGGCTGGGCCATCTTTTTGATGTGGATCCTTTGGTGGATCGCATGCCGGCTTGTGTGAGTCACCGCTTGCCGCTCCATGCTGGCCATGCGGTCGTCTATCCGACCGGGTGGCTTTCCTATTTTTTGACTGCAGGGGCTCTAAGGCCTCCTCGTCAAATTCAGACAGTAGCTTTCGCTTTGAATAGCTTTTTGTGCGGCGACTGCCGCCATATTTGTCTGTGGTGTTGCGTACTTTGCTCCATCTGATTCTGAGTGCATCTTCCGCAGTTTTGAGCTTCCGCTTCTGCTTTTTCAGGCTACGCGCAGTAGCGATGAGCCCTTCGTAGAGGTTCTTCTGCTCCATGAGCCTATCCGGCGTAAGGTCGTCCGGACTGTTGTTTTCGCCGGGGACGGGGTGTTCGTTTTGTTTATCCAAGTTGCCCTGTTCGGACGGTTGCTCGAAGGGATGTTCGTCGTCCGCTGGCTCGTCCTTCTCTATGGCTGGGTCTGTATGGCTGTTGTCTCTGTCGAGGCGGGGCTTGGAGCGGCGCTTACGTCGCTGCTTTGATTGCTTTTCAAGTGAACGATCCCTTGTTGCATCCCTGTGTTCCTCGTCGTCGCTTCCTTTGGGTGTGTCCACCATGTATACATCATGAGATGAGGTGGCTGCCCAGTGCCTTATAGGCGTTGGTTCATGTTCATCTCCTACATCGTCGTCCATACCGTCGATGTCTTCAGAGTCGAAGTCAAGCACGTTGTTTAAATTATCGACAGTGGCTACGAAGTGGGTGGTGGGTGGGCTTTGAATTTCTTCATCACCCGCATCCCAACCTTGTTGACCATAGTCCGGCCAGGGCTCTCCTAATAAAGAGAGAGACTTTAATGAATTCAGAATATCGCCGAAGGGCGAGTGCTGAAAGATGTCCGCGGCGGTAAACTCCATGATCGGCGCCCAATCGGGTTCGATCGGTAGGGGCGCGGAGGGCTCGAAGTCTGGAGAGGAGTCCGGCTCCTTGGAGTCACGGGCTTCGTAGAGAATAGGGCTGGTGTTCGGCTCGATCGCCCTAGAGATTGCAGTCCCCGAGGCGGTGTCTAACCACCCATCCTCGATTGGCACAGTTGGCTCCGAATTAAGGGTCGGAGTTGATGCGGGTGCGGCCTCCAAGGCACTGTTCGGCGACAGAGCTAGATCATGCCCATCGTGACAGTGCGGCGCGCTCGGCTGCGGCTCAAATCCGTCGAAGATCAAGTCTCCGCGGAGGTCCGCTGTGTAGTTTAAACTTCCAAATCTGACCTGACGGCCAGGGGCGTAGCTTTCGATCTGCTTCAGATGGCCAAGCGAATTGGCCCGTAGTGCAAAGCTGCCAAATACGAAGATCTGTCCGGGGAGAAAAGTCTCACCCTGGATCGCATCGTCGTTGATGATCGGAGAAGCCATCGGGCCTAAAAGTGACGACACAGAGGAACTCTCAATGAAAGCACCAATGTCGGTGTCAAAACCGGCGGATCTCGGGTAGGGGGTCCCGAACTGTGCGTCTAGGCGGATGGTAACAGGAGGCAGGGGACACGATGTTTTACCCAGGTTCGGGCCCTCTTGATGGAGGTAAAACCCTACATCCTGCTTGATTAATATTGATGATATGGGTAGTACAAGAGTAGATCTACCACGAGATCAGAGAGGCTAAACCCTAGAAGCTAGCCTATGGTATGATTGTTCTTCATCCTACAGACTAAACCCTCCGGTTTATATAGACACCGAAGAGGGCTAGGCTTACACAGAGTCGGTTACAATGGTAGGAGATCTACATATCCGTATCGCCAAGCTTGCCTTCCACGCCAAGGAAAGTCCCTTCCGGACACGGGGCGAAGTCTTCAATCTTGTATCTTCATAGTCCAGGAGTCCGGCCGAAGGTATAGTCCGGCTATCCGGACACCCCCTAATACATGACTCCCTCAGTGCTCGAGGGTCCCATGAGGCAGGGGGCGCGCCCTAGTGGGTTAGGCGCGCCCTGGGCCCTCATGGACACCCCGTAAGGCGGTTGGTGCCCTTCTTTCACCGCAAGAAAGCTAATATCCGGACAAAAATCATGTCCAAAATTCAGCCCAATCGGAGTTACGGATCTCCGGGAATTTAAGAAACGGTGAAAGGGCAGAATCAGGAACGCAGAAACAGAGAGAGACAGAGAGACAGATCCAATCTCGAAGGGGCTCTCGCCCCTCCCATGCCATGGAGACCAATGGCCAGAGGGGAAACCCTTCTCCCATCTAGGGAGAAGGTCAAGCAAGAAGAAGAAGGGGTGCTCTCTCCCCCTCTCTCCCGGTGGCGTCGAAACACCGCCGGGGCCATCATCATCACCGCAATCTACACCAACAACTTCACTGCCATCATCACCAACTCTCCCCCCTCCATGCAGTGGTGTAACCTCCCTTTTACCCGCTGTAATCTCTACTTAAACATGGTGCTCAACACTATATATTGTTTCCCAATGATGTATGGCTATCCTATGATGTTTGAGTAGATCTGTTTTGTCCTATGGGTTAATTGATGATCGTGATTGGTTTGAGTTGCATATTTTATTATTGGTGCTTTCCTATGGTGCTCTCCGTGTCGCGCAAGCGTGAGGGATCCCCGCTGTAGGCTTTGCAATATGTTCATGATTTGCTTATGGTGGGTGGCGTGAGTGATAGAAACACAGACCCGAGTAAGTAGGTTATTTGCGTATGGGAATAAAGAGGACTTGATGCCTTATAATGCTATGGTTGGGTTTTACCTTAATGATCTTGAGTAGTTGTGGATGCTTGCTAGAGTTCCAATCATAAGTGCATATGATCCAAGAAGAGAAAGTATGTTAGCTTATGCCTCTCCCTCAAATAAAATTGCAACAATGATTACTAGTCTAGTTATTGATTGCCTAGGGACAAATAACTTTCTTGTGTGACAACAAGCTCTCTACTAAAACTAACTTAGTTGTGTCTTTATCTAAACAGCCCCTATTTTTTGTTTACGCGCTCTTTATTATCTTGCAAACCTATCCAAAACACCTACAAAGTGCTTATAGTTTCATACTTGTTCTAGATAAAGCGAATGTTAAGCGTGCGTAGAGTTGTATCGATGGTCGATAGAACTTGAGGGAATATTTGTTCTACCTTTAGCTCCTCGTTGGGTTCGACACTCTTACTTATTGAAAGAGACTACAATTGATCCCCTATACTTGTGGGTTATCAGATGGGTGGAAATTTGAGTGGGCAAGTGGAAATTACATGTGGTCTACTAATTTTAGAGCCCACGTGTCAGGCCTTCACGAGTAAGGTGGGAAATGGGCACGAGTAATGGTATCCCATCCCCATCCCCGTCTTGCGCGTTGGGTAAGGTATTTAACCCATCAGCTTCCCCGTAGGCATTAAAGCTGGCACATATTCCCGTTCCCTAATAGAGTAATTACCAAAGAGAACACAAGCAACGGTTAACCATTCCAGTTTGAGTGACAAACAATGAGAAACTAGGCGTTAAGCATGTGCATGATGCTTTTTGATGTGGCCTATGGAGATGACAACAATGAGAAACTATGCGTTTAGCATGGGCGTTAAGCATGCATGACTTGTGGAAGGGTTGCATGGATAGAAAAAATTACTACCTCCTTCCTATTTTATTAGACCTACATGTATCCCTAGATTAACAATTTGAACAACGTAGTACATTTTATATATTGCAAAAAAAAATTAGAAACTTAAAATGGTATATTTTCTACTGGTATAAATTTTGGATATATTGCGTTATTATATTAGTTAAATTGTTAATCTAGGGATACACGTATGCCTAATAAACTGAAAAGGAGATGGTGGTAATTATTTAGGAATAAATGATTTGTGTAAGTGGTAGATGTGTTTTCTCTCCATTGAATCAAATGTGCATGCCTTAGTTATCGACATAGCATTGAAATTCCGATCCAGCCATCCATTTCAAATTAGGAACTCTTATTCTACATCTAGTTGACTTGCATGTTATATCGTTATGGACACCACATATTAAATTCAAGCTTCAAGTCACAAGTTGAAAGAAATTGTTTGACGTTCTGACCCAAGCGAAAAAGGCTACTTTTTCGGAGAATGGATACTCTCAAATATTTTGCACCTAGCTACATCACACACGTTTGGACCTCACCCTTAAATTGTGATGATATTCTTATAAACTTGTGTATATTTCACTTGTTCCTAACCTCGCAAGAGACAAATATTATCGACACCTTTTTTAGGAGAAGACCATCATGGCTAGCTTTATTAAATTTAAACAACACTTACATTCTCCGCTAATAGTTCAGAAATAAAAGCCGAAGGTGCGTGCAACCACAAATTCGGTGGAACAACACGACCATTCTGCGCCAGGACATGAGCTACTTTATTACAATCACGATGACAATGCTCTATCACGACCTTCCCGAAGTTAATTAACAGTAACCGACACTCTTCAAGAATTGGAGCTGCCATAGTTGAGTGTCCAAAATTGTTTTGGAGAGCCTCTACCAAGATTAGGCTACCAGACTGTACAAAAATAGAATTACTTCCCACAGTATTAGCAAGCTTTAGGCCTTCAGCCAGGGTTGTAGCCTCCGCAGAGAGAACCTTCGTAGACTTCTTATGAAGATTAGTATACGTGAAGTTGGTATTATGTTGCATTTTCCTAACCTCAGTTTATATCCAGATTTCATATGAGAGGTATGGTTCACTTCGTGAAACATTTCCTAAGCAGATGGACTTGACTTAATTTGTGTGAAATGCATGTAGAATTTTTCTGACTAAACTGCATTGCAGCATGACTACTTCCTAAAACCGATGGGAAAACCTCTAAAAAACCAATTGAAAATTTATGCTAAAAACTTACTGAAACCTATGCAACTGGAAATTGTGTGAAATGTCTTGAATTTTAACTGAAATGGTTGTGTGTTTGTGAGAAAGTTAAGTAAAATATTTTTGTAATATTATAAAATATGTCTACTGTTGTTCTAAAATGTATATGGAAATTATGTTTGAAGTTTCAATCGAAATGTCTCTGGAAGTTGAAATTTTGAACATATGAACTATTGAAACACAATTGTCATTGATCTGGAATGTACTTGTAACTACTCTCAAATACATTTTTATCTAATCACATGTGAAATTGGTGTATATATGTTTGAAATATTTGTGAAAACAATTAAAAAAAGGGTTGTCATGTACTTTTTGGGTGATTTTACGTTATTGACGGGATTTTGTTCATTATAATAGGATTAAGTGTCCTAATTTATGTGAGATTACTGAAGATAATACTCTCTCAGTTTCTTTTTTACTTCGTATATTAGGTTCATATTAAGTGAGACCTTTTGAAGTTTGACCAAGTATATAAAAAAATCAACATCTACAATACAAAAACAATATCATTGGAGTCATCATGAGATATACTTATATATTGTATTTATTTGGTATTACAGGTGTTCACCTTTTTCAATATAAATTTGGTCAAACTATACATAGTTTGACTTAAGGCAAACCTAATATCCAAATGAAAAATGCAAAAGAAGTACATCACTAGACAACCTTGGACCATGAGATGCATGCTACCATACCGATGTTATATGGATGAAACCCAACTCACGCTTTTAATATCAACACATATGGAGATTGTTTTCTTTTTTACGATGTGAGGGAGGTGCTTTGCCAATTTCTTTGAGATAGGAAAAGGAAAAAAACAATGACCCAATTTATAAGGGAAACTCAGTCGAAAACCAACTGAAACAAGAAAAAAAAAGATTACAAAACAACACAACACAACCCCGGCGTGGATTCCAAGCATTCAACTGCCACTTAACTTGACCTCCATCGGGAGAGAAAGAGAGTGAGATCTCCGGAAACACCACCAAGAAGGGAATTGGTGTCGTCTTCGCCGCAATCGACCCCTGTCGACCACAAAGCTTCCATTTAGACCCGCACATGACTGCCCCACCTAACCTCCAAAAAAATCCAGCCCTACCAACGACCACTACCATTGTCCTCACTTCGATCGGACATGGCCCGATGATGAAAGACACACTCTTCGGTAATGCCTCCCAGGAGGAGAGGGGTGCCCATGAGCGGCCGCATCATTGTCAACAATCCCCATCGAAACCGATTTTTTTGCCCAGAGACTAATGCCTTACCAGTGTTACCACCTTCATAGTCCCTTGGAAGGGAGCCTAACCACTGCAAACTTGCGAAACCAAGCCACGTCTTCGCTCATATTCATCAATGGGAAACATGTCGACGGGTGTAGAAGGATAAACAACCACACCACGCCGTGGAGGAAAGCAAGCACACAACGAAGTAAAGAACATACCTGGTTGCTGCCTGGTCCACGCGGGTAATGTCTGCCAGAGGCTACCAATGAAATCGAGAGGGAGGAGGTGTTGGCGGATTGCTAGGCGGGGCGGTGAGGTTGTCGCCTGTGTCCCCCTTGGGGGGGGGGACTATTAGCTTCGTATTATTTATGTGCAAGAGAAGATGCAATTTGAATATATGATACTCTATTTTGAATGATTTGATTTGTAAGATTCTACCATGAATGGCAAAAAGTGGTAGTTGGCTCATGCTCAATTTGTAATGAACTCGAGGTAGTTTAAAAAAATGATAACATGATTGCTTAAATGACGAGGGAATCGCCTAATATCTGTGTGGTTTCCCATCTGTAACTAGTAATGCGAACGTGCAATCGTTAATATTAGGAAATATATTAATTGCAAACATATATTATGTAGTAGGATATTCTTCGCATGTTAATTGTATGATTATCATCGACTTTGATATTTAATATAATATTAATTGCATGCTAAACATGTTGATCGCTCGCCATTTGATTAATATAGGTCATTGGATCGTCCTAGTTTTATGGCTGAAATTAGTCGGATTTATCCATTTGGGCCTTTTTATATTTGTATATGTATAGATATAAATATATAGATAAAGGTAAAATATAGCGAACTGAGTCTAAATCAGATGATTAGGTTCTTTGTGGAACCAGCCCATCAGGGTTTCGACACTTGACGCTGGTGCTCACATTTTCCCGGATTATTATTTTAGTCTTTTTGACAATGTTCATTCAGTAGGGGATACATTCCCGTCGACTATATGAAAACCTGTGGTGACTTCATCAATCTTCAGATGTTGTGTTGGCTCAGTCTATCGGAAGTGCTCATAAGGGTAGGGTGTGCGTGCGTGCGTTTACATGAACTAGATGATTCCCCGCGCGTTGCTGCGGGAACTATTGCCTAAATAGATAGTTTACTCCGCAAAAACAACTATGCTAAAAGGACCATCACGATAATGAATGAATGATTCTCTGTTGACAACCATACTTCAGAATGATATGCCTGTAGTGGTCCATATGCACTTAGGCAAGATCGACCCTCGTACCATTTATCATTCAAAGTTTGAAGAATAGACGAACAATCAAATTAGATGTATATGGTCATTTACCCGCATACCGAACCTTCAAGCTTCAACTAAAACATCACCATCTAGCTATAACTCGAGTCTTGATTGTGCAAACTCTCCATCAAAACTTCCATGTACATTTACTTTGATCCATCCAACAACAGGGGGTAAACAAATGTTACTAGTCATGACAGAATCGTAAGGTTTATCCTTCTAAACATACCACATCAAATGCGTAGTGAAGTGCACTTCCCAACAACTTTTCAACAGCAGAATTTGTAGTCGACACTTGAGCCAGAGTGAAAAAGAGAGAACATGATTAAAATATTGCATAGTAACTTAGTAACGGTGGATATTTTTCTCTAAAAAGTCAAATTTCTTAGTATGTGTAACTATTTACATACAACATCATTCATCAAAGAACACTTCTGCACGTTTACAAAGTAAATTCAACGGACATCTTCAGCAATGCATGATAGTAAGATATGTGCAAATGTGAACCCAAAAAAGGAATGAAAGAATAGAAGTTGCATCAACAGGATGATAGCATTGTCTTCATGAATGGTCTGGTAACATGGTTAATAAAATTTTATGTTCTGTGCAAACACAATGCACCAGGGAAAATTAGAGCATCAATAGAATGTTTGCAGGCCTTAATTGTTTTGGGATCTCTGGTGTTACCTAAATAGTCATTACACCGGTATCTTTTCTGCCATAGCTGACTGCATTGTAGATGTGTGAATCCCGTTGCCATAATAGTGCTCCTTCTCCTTACCAAGCCGATGCTTCAACCGGCTGTTACTACTGCTAGACACGCGTTCATCGGATGGTGAGAGTACTCCATGAGAATCATAATCAAAATACAAATTAAACAAATGAAATACCAATAGGGAGAAATATACTTTGCAGAAGAATCATAACCCCATACCTTTTTTATTTGTCATCTTGTGAATCAGACAACCGAAATTTTGTGAACTTTAAGTGAGCTTGTGACACCTGCAGGGAACTCTTGAGTGTGACTAAGCAAATAAAATGAGCAAAAGTAGCACATGAGTGTCAAGAAACTTGAATCTTTGTCTTAAGAGGCCATAATTATCATATTTTCAGTTCTCACAAAATAAGTACATGATTTCTGGAACAACGTTCTCAGTTTCAGATATCTGCCCTCGGCCATGCAAATGATGAAACTCCAGAATAATCAATTTTATGCATCCATGGTATATTCTCTTTACTTAAATCTACCTGGAACACTTGTATAGAAGAACTAATTATTGTGGAATTCCAGCGAAGAAAGGAAGCGAGCCATGATGATTACTGGTAAAACATGTATATGACTTGCCTTAGAAACATAAACTTACATATACTTTCAAACCGTTGCACGTGTGGGATGTAATCTTCAGGAAGAAAAGGAAAATTAGAAAATGGTTCAGAGTTAGACACCACTAAGTATTATGTCACTTCAAAATTGATTGATTTACTTCGTTTACCAGGTAGCACATGATGTTTTATAATCTGTCCACCGGAAGCATGAAGAAACGGAAATAGTTGCAAAATTTCAGCAACTTCTTTTTTCTTGCTAGTGGTTTCAGTGACTTCAGTTCCCCTTTTTGTCTGCACGCATAAGATCTCGAGGAAAAATAGATTGAAATACTTACAACGGGTGCCATATGAGAGCACATCGAAGTACAAAAATTCAATGAAATGAATATATTCACAATATTATCAGAATCAGTCAAATCTAGTAGCTGCATAACATTTTAGCACATCAAAAGAGAATGCATAGTACTGAAAAACACCAAAATTATTCTATGAAAATCAATAGTTAAATCACCATAAATATACTACAAGGAGAGCGGGGAGTCAATGGAGGCGATGGTACCCACCTGGAAGTCAGGAATCCACCGCACCGGCAGCAGCGTCTGTCTCTCCGGTGACAACCATGAGACCATGGCCAAGGAAGGAGTAGGAGGGATGTTCTTCAGAAAAAGGCTTTCCTACAACACCCAAATTAGAGCACCCAAACAAAGCTATAAATCAAAATAATTGCTCAGATCGGAGGACATATAAGAGGAAGGAGATCCATCCACCTTTGGTGCAGGCGATGTTGGAGGAGGACGCCGATGGTGGCGCATGTGACTCATCGGGAGCTTTGGTGGACATCGGGGCACGGGGCTTGGTCCAGCGTAGCTTGCGGGGCTCGATTCATCTGCAACAAGAATCAATTTAAGGGCGGTGATCACGTGGACCGATCGGCAACCGCGTGCGGCTCTGCCGGCGACGACCAACGAAGGCTTGTCCGGCAGTGGTACGACGCCATCAGCACCCCTGGCGCTTCTGAAGGCGAGGATCTTCCCGTAGCTGTGCAACGGCTGATGCGGAGATGAATATGGTGATTTGTTTCCTGAGTGGAGCCGTACAAAGGAGAAGAAGATAAAGGGGAAACAACGTTGGTTGTGGGAGAGGATGAGATCTGCGTGGAGGTGGGATAGGATGGATGTGGGCTGTTCTGTTCCAGTGGGCTTTTGTTACGAAGAGGAAACGGCAGGTCGCTTCAGTGACCAAGGCTGGTTGCGTACTAATGAAAATTAAATCCCACTTGTGTAACTAAATGCAACACATGGCATTAGCTAGAAAAAAAAATAGAGTTGCTGATGTGGCAAGGCTGCTGAGGTGGATAGGCTGCATGTCAAGATAAATCAAGTAGTGGGGGTGAACTTCTTAAGTATATAGGATGAGTGTATGTGCATATGTACAAGTGTGCATCCTTGTAGAAAAAGATATAGATAAAATCTCACAACTATCAAAAGATAGCAATACTTTTCGTTCCAGAAAGTAAAGGATAATAACAAGTTAATTCATCGCTAGGAGACCGCAAAATTAGGATTTTCTGACGATTCTGTTCCCTCAAAAAAGAAAGTGACCGCACCCGTCCGTCCACATTCTCCGCCTAACTGAACGGCCGCAGTCCACGACCCTATACGGATGGGAAGCAAGGCAGCGCCGCCGCCGCTGGCTGAACACCACTCGTCGCCTGTCATGGCGGCCTCCGCCACCACCGACGGTCCACCCTTCCCCATCTACATCTCATCCGACGAGGACGAGGACGTAGCAGTCCTTGGCTCCTCCAGCAGCCCCGAGGAGATCCAGATCCAGCAGGCCATCCTCCTCTCCATCGGCCTCTCGCTTGACACGACCGGCATCCCCTCCTCCTCGGCCTCCCTCTCCGGAACCGACGTCGCCATGCGCAAAGGCAAGCGTAAACTACGATCGGAGTCGCCACATGAAGTCATAGATATAGATGATAATGATAGGCAAGAAGTCATCGATGTAGACGACGATGACAGCCTGATCTTCATCAAAGAGACGGGCAGCGGGAAGTCGAGAAAACCACGTAACGGCGGCCTGTTGGAGGTCGGCGAAGGTTCCCACAGCGCCACGATCATGAAAGAGTTCTACTGCACAATCTGCATGGAGACGCTCCCCGGCGTCGAGCGCTTCCCCGTCGCCGGGTGCGCGCACGCCTTCTGCGCGGGCTGCGTGAGGCAGTACATCGCGGCGAGGGTCGAGGAAAACCTGCTGTCCATGGGCTGCCCCGATCCGGGCTGCAATGGCGGCGTGCTGCACCCGGAGGAATGCCGGGACATCGTCCCGCCTCAGCTGTTCCAGCGCTGGGGCGCCGCGCTCTGCGAGCTGGCGCTCGGGGAACTCAAGTTCTACTGCCCCTTCAAGGACTGCTCGGCGCTGCTGATCGACGACGACCCCGGGCCCGGCGACGGCGGCGCGGAGGCGCTCACGAACGTGGAGTGCCCACACTGCAACCGCATGTTCTGCGCGCAGTGCAAGGTGCCGTGGCACGACGGCGTGGACTGCGCCGAGTTCCAGCGGCTCGGGAAGGACGAGCGCGGGCGGGAGGACCTGCTGCTGAGGAAGGTCGCGCAGGAGAGGAGGTGGCAGAGGTGCCCCCGGTGCAAGATGTACGTGGAAAGGGTGGCCGGCTGCCAGCACATGAGCTGCAGGTAAACTACCAACTAACTCTGCCTGAATCTGCAGCGAACACGAAAATTACGTTCATGTGCAACGGAGTACAAACTAGGCCAGTTTCTTGTTTGTGATCTGCAGGTGCGGGCACTCCTTCTGCTACCTTTGCGGCGGCTCCACGAGGAGCGGTGGACATCGTTGCAAAGGCAGGCGTACTGCTTACTGATCTGCATGGTGAATGATCTGAAGATCGATGCTCAAGTCGAACGGGTACTTGAGGGGAAGGAAATTACTACTATCAGTGGTGACCTAGTGAGCAATGCCCCTGCATCTCTGATGCCATTTTGAGAAGTACGCATGATCACCTCTATCGTGGCATGATTGAGACTAGCTTGGGCTTGTCATTTTCTGTAAATTTGTTATGGTTACTTGTGCGAAGGAGCTACTAGAAGGCAGCTCATGTGGTCCTATATCGTGGGAAACACTTGCATTTGGGTCAATGAAATTCCACGCAACCTTCTGGCAGATGTGTTTTCTCTCAATTTAGTTTTGTGTGTGTAAATCTATGAGCTCTCAATGTGCACTATATTGTGTCGACTTCAAAATCATGTGATAAATTTCTAATTGATTTACCTAGTGCCACCCAACGGCTCAACTGCGTAGCATAAACCCAATGGACTAGGTGCAAAACGTGAATACCTTTTTGAATTCCAAATTGCAAAACTAGCTTCCTTTTAAGCAAGTGTTCAAATCGCAGTGGTTTGAGTAGTTGTATTCTTTGCAAGGAGAGCTTTTAAAAAACAGATGTATGCGTGTCACGCATCCATAGAACCATGTGAAGTGGAGGTTTGCTACTCATGTATATGTAACAAACATGATAAAATTGAAAAGACAACGAAACGTCTCTAAGCTTAACACTAAATGTACACTATTCTAGCAATGGGACAACATGTGTACAATACATATGTGTCACTTCAAAAAGTGCAAAAAATCATTGCAATACATACTGTGCACTCTTTCTATGTTCGGGCCTATTTGGTGTTGTGACGTGCCCGTGTTGGCATGCTACACGGTGTCGGGCCGTGCCGCCCATTTGCCAAAATCCCTGGCCCAACATGGCACGGTATCTCGGGTCGTGTTGGTCCAACACACCAACCGTCGGGTTGTGTCGTGCTGAAAGAAATATATCTAGAGGCAATAATAAAATCGTTATTTCATTATTAAGAAAATGCTTATACACAAGACTTTATCAGTAGCATCTGTTTGGGAACCCACGCTACTGGTAAATATCAGTAGCGCTTGGTACAAAATGCGCTGCTGCTATTACTTAGCAGTAGCGTGGTTTTTTTTGGCAGCGCTATTAGTAAGTGTGCCACACCACACTTCTAGATTAAGATATAATAACAGCGTGGGTGATCAATCCAGCGCTACCTAAAGACGTAGCTGTAGCGCCTGGTTTGCAAAACGCGCTACTATCACCACGCTACAAAAATATCCACCCAAGATCCAGATCCAGAGCCCTCCACCCCCGGCCTCCCTTCCACCCTCTCTTTCTCTCCCCCGCGACTCCCCTCGCCGCCGCCGTCTCCGGCTCCGGCCGCGATTCCGGCGAGTTCCGGCGGCACGCAGCACACCGCCGAGACCCCCTCGCTCCGGCGCTTCCTCCCATCCGGCAGATTCGCTAGCTCGATCGCAACCCCAGCCTCGTGGCTAGGGTTGGGTTGCGGGCGGGGCCTTCTTCCTCGCCGGCCGGCTCGAGTTGGCCATATCCACGGCGCCGTCCTCCTCCACGACCTCAAGCCCTCAGGATACGTAGGCGCTCGCAGCCATGGAATGGATGGATCCATGGGTACGAATCCCTCCTCTCTCACTTCTCCCTGCCTCCCTCTCTGACCCACCACCGTCTCCATGACCAGGACTAGTCCGACGCCATGGAAGGGAATGAAGGGCCACCAACAGCAGCTCCCTCCGGTCTTCTCCCACCATGGAAGGTATCACCCATGCTTGTCCACGCCATCCATGCCACATTCCAAGCCTTGCTGCAACTTACATCTTCAGACCAGACACAAATTCAAGCTTTTGTTCCTTCTTCGGGAAACTGCACATTCATCTCCAGCTTGTTGATACTAATTAACTCGATAATGTTCCTGTCCTCAGGCATCCATGGAAGCCGCCGCCGCTGCTCCGACTCCGCTGCCAACGCCCCATGGAGACTCTGCTCTGTCTCGTGTCCTGCGTGTCCTGGCCATCAAACCAATTACCCTGAGGTGTTTCTTCTTTTCACTAGTGCAACAATTTGTGTGCGCGTGTGCGTGTGCGTCTACTATGAGTGAGATTTGACAACACAAGATGAGCTCTTGTAGCGACGATTGATTCTCTGATGTTCACACAAGTCCATGCCAATTTTGTCTTGTCTTGATGATTCATTCCAACGCTTTACTTTCGGTTTTTCAACAGGGAAGACATCGATTTGATTTGGGGGGAGGTGACGTACACCAAATAGAAATTCAGAGTTGTAGATGTTCATGAGCTGATGTCATTGCTGACCTTAGTCAATTTTAATTTGATCCCGCGACTAGCAATCCAGTAAAATCCCTTCGTTACAAACTAATTGAAGTTCAGTACAAAAAAATCAATTGAAGTTCTAACGCTGTGCTAAGTCAAACTTCTTCAAGTTTGACCAAGTATATAAAAACTATTTCAACATCTACAACACCAATTTAGTTTCATCATAACATCGTGCTCTCCTCTCCCAACCCACTTGCCGCTGGTGAGTACTATCACACAGAGGAAACTATGTTGCTCTTCTTTTACTTGTTTTTTGAGGAAGCTATAGCCTGCCGCACGTGCATGGTAGATTAGTTCTGCAAGTAGGTAGTATCTTGATTTCCGCTGGACATGTAGCCACGGAGCTGAAAAAATTGCTGCTTTGCGTAGGTTCATGGCCCTGCTATGTGCTTGCTCCTGTCTATGTCCATGAGCAACAGCAAAATCAATCGTTTAGTAGCATATCATTCTTAGACCTTAGTGCTTGTCCTAGAAACTGGATATACTGGACTCCATAGTGCTAGTGCACTTTCATTTTTGTTAAGTTTGTACACCCTGCCCGAGAAAGCAATAGCCGTCACTTAGATTTTTGTTGGGTTCCTTATCTAGGATGAATTGGTTTATTGATGTTTAATGTTCCCCGCTTACAGATTCTCGCTTAGAGATACCAAGCTTGTTCTCCGAGAGTTCGAGAAATGTGGCGTTATATTGAGACATCTCTCTCGACCAAGAGAGGGTAATTGGATAATTAGTAATTCTGAACATCTTTGTAGCTTGCAAAAACCAGATTGCAAGTAATTCTGAGCATCTTTGTAGCTTGCAAGAACATATCCAATTTGATTGATTGTAGGCCCGTATCCAATTGGATTCATTCACAGTTTCTTTGCCTTGAGTTTCAATCAATTGTACTCGTGTAGGTATGTTCATATCATACTTTTGCAATGGATAAAAAATAATCTAAAGGTGAAGTTGTAGTAGTTTGGTCTTGCTTTCTTTTGTTTACATTGGCTAACTTGATATTGTAACAAACAAGAGCAGAAGACACTGATTAATGCTGATGATTTAGTAACTACAATTTTTTGTGTTTTTCTTTGCCTTGTCCCGCCCAGTAATGTATTCTATTTGTCTGCGAAGACTTAACTTGGTGCCAAACATTGCGGCGCCAAGTAAACACAGTACCCTGCCTGATGTGGTACTATATATCGCGAATACCCTAACAAGAAATCTGCTAACACAAAAAACTTATGGCAATGCCAGTGATGATGTTTTGAGAATTTATTGACTTGTGATTTACAGAAGAAAAAAATATTCTTTTTCATATGCAAAGTAATTTAGTTCGCATATGCATTTATGTGTTTCTTTTGGACTTCATGTTTTTCTATGCACTTGTAAAATCTATATGCATTCTTATATAACTATTCTCTGCACTTTTCGCAGCTACCGAAACGCCAGAACTGCTCTCTTTGATGGCATTAAAGAAGGTGGAATACGAGTACCAGCTTATTCTTCACATGAGAATGAGTGAGCTATGGATGGATTCCAAGATCGAGTCAACATTCTCAAGAGGGTGAGTGCCACATAATGATTGAATATCCTAATTCTTCATCTTCGTTTTTATGTAAAGAGTTGGTGTTTTCACATATTTATTATGCGTATTTATATTCTCAAAAAAAAGATGGTGTGTGTTTATCTTTTAACTACATCGCTTAGCTAAGATCGTAAGAAGATATTTGTAGTTGTATGCTTTCTAAAAAGGAACATATTTTCCTCACAAAACTAAGAGACGACTAACTTTAGGAATTGCAACTTTATAGATAGTACTTATCTAGATTGGTATCCATGGCAACCATGTGCTTTCTTGGACCATTTAGTTTGAATAGCCAATGAGGAATTAAGCATATATTTCTGGCATGAGCTCTTTTAAATTGCTAGATGAGAAGGAAACTTAACTTAGTGGGTCATGTGAATTGTAATATACTATTTGGTTGAACTGATTATATTTGCATACTAACAAGTTTTCATTTTCCCGGCGTGGACGTAGGGGTGATCGACGCTACCTAGCGCAGCCCGGTGGGCGATGTGCTCTTCAACCCGGTGAAGCTTGGCGGCCACGTCGCACAGACGATCGTCCAGTTGATCGTGACGCCGAAGGTCGCCGAGGTGGAGGACCTCGACGCCACCGTCCGGGGGGAGGGAGGATTCGGGTCCACTGGCGCCTGAACTCCGAGCCTTGGTAGATACATCTAGAGAAGTGGTTTGTTTAGGTTGGTGGTGAACACTAGGGAAGGCACCCACGTTTCGATGATGGTTGTGTGTGTCTGATGTTAAATAGAATCTTGAGAATGTTTTGTGACGTTGGTTTGGTTTTCACTGGACGTATTGCCATCCATGAATACGACATCTAAATTTTTTTAATTCCTAAATTGTTAGTAGTAGCGTGGGAAATAAGTGAGCGCTACTAGTAGTTAGGTTAGTAGTAGCGTGGAAAATAAGTGAGCGCTACTAGTAGTTAGGTTAGTAGTTAGCGCGGGTGCACCAGCGCTACTACTAACTTTTTAGTAGTAGCGCGGGTGCACCTGTGCTACTACTAACCATTTAGTTGTAGTGTGATAGTAGTAGCGTGGGTACCAACGCCCAATGCTACTAGTAGGCAGTTTTCTAGCTCTACTACTAGCCTTTTTCCTAGTAGCGTTTATATTTCCTTATATTATGATAAATGTTTATTATTCATGCTAGAATTGTATTAACCGGAAACTTGATGCATGTGTGAATACATAGACAAAACAAAGTGTCTTTAGTATGCCTCTACTTGACTAGCTCGTTAATCAAAGATGGTTAAGTTTCCTGACCATAGACATGTGTTGTCATTTGATGAATGGGGTCACATCATTAGGATAATGATGTGATGGACAAGACTCATCCGTTAGCTTAGCATGATGATCGTTAAGTTATATTGCTATTGCTTTCTTCATGACTTATACATATTCCTTTGACTATGAAATTATGTAACTCTCGAGTACCGGAGGGACACCTTGTGTGCTATCAAACATCACAACGTAACTAGGTGATTATAAAGATGCTCTACAGGTGTCTTCAAAGGTGTTTGTTGGGTTGGCATAGATCGAGATTAGGATTTGTCACTCCGAGTATCGGAGAGGTATCTCTGGGCCCTCTTGGTAATGCACATCATGATAAGCCTTGCAAGCAATGTGACTAATGAGTTAGTTGTGGGATGATGTAATACGGAACGAGTAAAGAGACTTGCGGGTAATGAGATTGAACTAGGTATGAGGATACCGACGATCGAATCTCGGGCAAGTAACATACCGATGACAAAGGGAATTACGTATGTTATCATTGCGGTTTGACCGATAAAGATCTTCGTAGAATATGTAGGAACCAATATGAGCATCCAGGTTCCGCTATTGGTTATTGACCAGAGATGTGTCTCGGTCATGTCTACATAGTTCTCGAACCCGTAGGGTCCGCACGCTTAATGTTCGATGACGATTTGTATTATGAGTTATGTGTTTTGGTGACCGAAGATTGTTCGGAGTCCTGGATGAGATCACGAACATGACGAAGAGTCTCGAAATAGTCGAGAGGCAAAGATTGATATATTGGACAATGATATTCGGACATTGGAATGGTTTCGGAGTGGTTCGAGTATTTTTCGGAGTACCGAGGGATTACCGAAACCCCCCAGGGAAAGTATTGGGCCTACATGGGTCATAGGGGAGAGGGGAGGCAGCCCACAAGGGGTAGCCGCGCCCCCCTCCAATAGGGAGTCCGAATTGGACTAGGGGAGGGGGTGCGCTCCCCTTTCCTTCTCCTCTTCCATCTCCCTTCCCCCTTTCCCCCTCCATGAGAAGGAAAAGAGGGGGGCAAATCCTACTAGGACTTGGAGTCCTAGTAGGACTCCTCTCTCCTTGGCGCGCCCCTGGTGGCCGACCTCCTCCCCTCCTTCTTTATATACGTGGGCAGGGCACCCCTTGGACTCACACCAATTGTTCCAAGCCATGTGCGGCGTCTCCCTCCACGGTTTACTGATCTGATCATATTCACGTAGTGCTTAGGTGAAGCCCTGCGCGGATCACATCACCATCACCGTCATCACGCCGTCGTGCTGACGAAACTCTCCCTCGACCCTCAGACGGATCAAGAGTTCGAGGGACGTCATCGAGCTGAACGTGTGCTGAACTCAGAGGTGCCATACGTTCGGCACTAGATCGGTTGGATCGTTAAGACGTTCGACTACATCAACCGCGTTAACCTAACACTTCCGCTTTCGGTCTACGATGATACATGGACACACTCTCCCCCTCTCGTTGCTATGCATCTCCTAGGTAGATCTTGCATGATCATAGGAGTTTTTTGAAATTTGCATGCTACGTTCCCCAACAGTGGCATCCGAGCCAGGTCTATGCATAGATGATATGCACGAGTAGAACACAAAGAGTTGTGGGCGATCATAGTCATACTGCTTACCACCAACGTCTTACTTTGATTCGGCGGCATTGTTGGATGAAGTGGCCCGGACCAACCTTACATGACCACGTTCATGAGACCGGTTCCACCGACAGACATGCAACTTGTTTTGCATAAAGGTGGCTGGCGGGTGTCTGTTTCTCCAATTTAGTTGAATCGAGTTTGACTAGGCCCGGTCCTTGTTGAAGGTTAAAAGAGCACACTTGACAAAAAATCGTTCTGGTTTAGATGCATAGGTAAGAACGGTTCTTGTTAGAAGCCCGTAGCATCCACGTAAAACTTGCAACAACAAAGTAGAGGACGTCTAACTTGTTTTTGCAGGGCTTGTTGTGATGTGATATTGTCAAGACATGATGTGATATAAGTTATTGGATGAGATGATCATGTTTTGTAAAAGTTATCGGCAACTGGCAGGAGCCTTATGGTTGTCGCTTTATTGTATGAAATGCATTCGCCATGTAATTTCTTTACTTTATCACTACTCGTTAGCGATAGTCGTAGAAGCAATAGTTGGCGAGACGACAATGACTCTACGATGGAGATCAAGGTGTCAAGCCGGTGATGATGGAGATCATGACGGTGCTTTGGAGATGGAGATCAAAGGCACAAGATGATGATGGCCATATCATATCACATATTTTGATTGCATGTGATGTTTATCTTTTATCCATCTTATTTTGCTTAGTATGGCGGTTGCATTATAAGATGATCCCTCACTAAATTTCAAGGTATAAGTGTTCTCCCTGAGTATGCACCGTTGCTACAGTTCGTCGTGCTGAGACACCACGTGATGATCGGGTGTGATAAGCTCTACATTACATACAACGGGTGTAAGACAGTTTTGCACGTGCAGAATACTCAGGTTAAACTTGACGAGTCTAGCATGTACAGACATGGCCTCGGAACACTGAGACCGAAAGGTCGAACATGAATCATATACTCCCTCTGTTCCAAATTACTTGTCGTGGTTTTAGTTCAAATTTTAACTAAAACCACGACGAGTAATTTGGAATGGAGGGAGTAGTAGATATTATCAACATAGAGATGTTCACCATTGAAAACTACTCCATCTCACGTGATGCTCGGACATGGTTTAGTTGATATGGATCACATGATCATTTATATGACTAGAGGGATGTCTATCTAAGTGGGATTTCTTTAGTAATATGATTAATTGAACTTTAATTTATCATGAACTTAGTCCTGATAGTTTTTGCATATCTATGTTGTTGTAGATCAATGGCCCGTGCTACCGTTCCCTTGAATTTTAATGCGTTCCTAGAGAAAGCTAAGTTGAAAGATGATGGTAGCAACTACACGGACTGGGCCCGTAACTTGAGGATTATCCTCATTGCTGCACAGAAGAATTACGTCCTTGAAGCATCGCTGGGTGCAAGGCCTGCTGCAGGAGCAACACCGGACATTATGAACGTCTCGCAAGCTAAATCTGAGGACTACTTGATAGTTCAGTGTGCCATGCGCTACCTCTTGAGCACTGCGTTGGTTTTCCCCGAAGAGGAAGGGATGATGCAGCAAAGTAGCGTAAGTATTTCCCTTAGTTTTTGAGAACCAAGGTATCAATCCAGCAGGAGGCTACGCGCGAGTCCCTCGTACCTGCACAAAATAAATAAATCCTCACAACCAACGCAAATAGGGGTTGTCAATCCCTATAAGGCCACTTACGAGACTGAGATCTGATAGATATGATAAGATAATATTTTTGGTATTTTTATGATAAATATGCAAAGTAAAATAAAGGCAAAGTAAATAGCGAAGGAAATAACTAAGTAGTAGGAGATTAATATGATGAATATAGACCCGGGGCCATAGGTTTCACTAGTGGCTTCTCTCGAGAGCATAAGTATTCTACGGTGGGTGAACAAATTACTGTTGAGCAATTGACAGAATTGAGCATAGTTATGAGAATATCTAGGTATGATCATGTATATAGGCATCACGTTCGAGACAAGTAGACCGACTCCTACCTGCATCTACTACTATTACTCCACTCATCGACCGCTATCCAGCATGCATCTAGAGTATTAAGTTAAAAACAGAGTAACGCCTTAAGCAAGATAGACTCATGCAATATGAAGAAAACCCCATCTTGTTATCCTCGATGGCAACAATACAATACGTACCTTGCTGCCCCTACTGTCACTGGGAAAGGACACCGCAAGATTGAACCCAAAGCTAAGCACTTCTCCCATTGCAAGAAAGATCAATCTAGTAGGCCAAACCAAACTGATAATTCGAAGAGGCTTGCAAAGATAAACAATCATACATAAAAGAATTCAGAGAAGATTCAAATATTATTCATAGATAGACTTGATCATAAACCCACAATTCATGGGTCTCAACAAACACACCGTAAAAAGAAGATTACATCGAATAGTTCTCCACAAGAGAGGGGGAGAACATTGTATTGAGATCCAAAAAGAGAGAAGAAGCCATCTAGCTAATAACTATGGACCCGTAGGTCTGAGGTAAACTACTCACACTTCATCCGAGAGGCTATGGTGTTGATGTAGAAGCCCTTCGTGATCGATGCCCCCTCCGGCGGAGCTCCGGAACAGGCCCCAAGATGGGATCTCGTGGATACAAAAAGTTACGGCGGTGGAATTAGGGTTTTGGCTCCATATATGATCGTTTGGGGGTACGTAGGTATATATAGGAGGAAGGAGTACGTCGATGGAGCAACAGGGGGCCTACGAGGGTGGAGGGCGTGCCTTGGGGGGGGGGGTAGGCGCGCCCCCTACCTCGTGGCCTCCTCTTTTCTTTCTTGACGTAGGGTCCAAGTCTCCCGGGTCTTGTTCGTTGAGAAAATCACGTTCCCGAAGGTTTCATTCTGTTTGGACTCCGTTTGATATTCCTTTTCTTCGAAACCCTAAAATAGCAAAAAAACAGCAATTCTGGGTTGGGCCTCCGGTTAATAGGTTAGTCCCAAAAATAATATAAAAGTGGATAATAAAGCCTAATAATGTCCAAAACAGTAGATAATATAGCATGAAGCAATCAAAAATTATAGATACGTTGGAGACGTATCAAGCATCCCCAAGCTTAATTCTTGCTCGTCCTCGAGTAGGTAAATGATAAAAACAGAATTTTTGATGTGGAGTGCTACTTGGCATAATTTTAATGTAATTATTCTTAATTGTGGTATGAATATTCAGATCTGAAAGATTCAAGACAAAAGTTTAATATTGATATAAAAATAATAGTACTTCAAGCATACTAACAAAGAAATTATGTCTTCTCAAAATAACATGGCCAAAGAAAGTTATCCCTACAAAATCATATAGTCTGGCTATACTCCATCTTCACCACACAAAATATTTAAATCATGCACAACCCCGATGACAAACCAAGCAATTGTTTCATACTTTTGACATTCTCAAAACTTTTTCAATTTTCACACAATACATGAGCGTGAGCCATGGACATAGCACTATAGGTGGAATAGAATGGTGGTTGTGGAGAAGACAAAAAAGGGAGAAGATAGTCTCACATCAACTAGGCGTATCAACGGGCTATGGAGATGCCCATCAATAGATATCAATGTGAGTGAGTAGGGATTGCCATGCAACAGATGCACTAGAGCTATAAGTATATGAAAGCTCAAAAAGAAACTAAGTGGGTGTGCACCCAACTTGCTTGCTCATGAAGCCCTAGGGCATTTTGAGGAAGCCCATCATTGGAATATACAAGCCAATTTCTATAATGAAAAATTCCCACTAGTATATGGAAGTGACGAAATGAGAGACTCTCTACTATGAATATCATGGTGCTACTTTGAAGCACAAGTGTGGTAAAAGGATAGTAGCATTGCCCCTTCTCTCTTTTTCTATCATTTTTTTTATTTGAGCCTTTTCTCTTTTTTATGGCCTCTTTTTTTTATTCTTCGTCCGGAGTCTCATCCCAACATGTGGGGGAATCATAGTCTCCATCATCCTTTCCTCACTGGGACAATGCTCTAATAATGATGATCATCACACTTTTATTTTTCTTACAAGTCAACAATTACAACTCGATACTAGAACAAAGGATGACTCTATATGAATGCCTCCGGTGGTGTACCGGGATATGCAATGATGCATGAGTGACACGTATGAAAGAATTATGAATGGTGGCTTTGACACAAATACGATGTCAACTACATGATCATGCTAATCAATATGACAATGATGGAGTGTGTCATGAAAAATGAAACGGTGGAAAGTTGCATGACAATATATCTCGGAATGGCTATGGGAATGCCATAATAGGTAGGTATGGTGGCTGTTTTGAGGAAGGTATATGGTGGGTGTATGATACCGGTGAAAGGTGCGCGGTATTAGAGAGGCTAGCAAAGGTGAAAGGGTGAGAGTGCGTATAATCCATGGACTCAACATTAGTCATAAAGAACTCATACACTTATTGCAAAAATTTACAAGTTATCAAAGCAAAGTATTATGCGCATGCTCCTAGGGGGATAGATTGGTAGGAAAAGACCATCGCTCGTCCCCGACCACCACTCATAAGGAAGACAATCAAAAAATAAATCATGCTCCGACTTCATCACATAACGGTTCACCATACGTGCATGCTACGGGAATCACAAACTTTAACACAAGTATTTCTCAAATTCACAACTACTCAACTAGCATAACTTTAATATCACCATCTTCATATCTCAAAACAATTATCAAGCATCAAACTTCTCATAGTATTCAACACACTCATAAGAAAGTTTTATTATTAATCTTGTATACCAAGCATATTAAGACTTTAAGAAAATTACCATGCTATTTAAGACTCTCAAAATAATCTAAGTGAAGCATGAGAGATCAATAGTTTCTATAAAACAAATCCACGACCGTGCTCTAAAAGATATAAGTGAAGTATTAGAGCAAAACTATATAACTCAAAAGATATAAGTGAAGCACATAGAGTATTCTAACAAATTCCAAATCATGTATGGCTCTCTCAAAAGGTGTGTACAACAAGGATGATTGTGGTAAACTAAAAAGCAAAGACTCAAATAATACAAGACGCTCCAAGCAAAACACATATCATGTGGCGAATAAAAATATAGCTCCAAGTAAAGTTACCGATAGAAGTAGACGAAAGAGGGGATGCCTTCCGGGGCATACCCAAGCTTTGGATTTTAGGTGTCCTTATATTATCTTGGGGATGCCATGGGAATCCCCAAGCTTAGGCTCTTGCCACTCCTTGTTCCATAATCCATCAAATTTTTACCCAAAACTTGAAAACTTCACAACACAAAACTTAAAGTAGACAATCTCGTGAGCTCCGTTAGCGAAAGAAAATAAAAGACCACTTCAAGGTACTGTAATGAACTCATTATTTATTTATATTGGTGTTATAACTACTGTATTACAACTTTTCTATGGTTTATAAACTATTTTACTAGCCATAGATTCATCAAAATAAGCAAACAACACACGAAAAACAGAATCTGTCAAAAACAGAACAGTCTGTAGTAATCTGTATCTATCGCAAGATCTGGAACCCCAAAAATTCTAAAATAAATTGCTGGACGTGAGGAATTTATCTATTAATCATCTTCAAAAATAATTAACTAAATAGCACAAATAAAAATGCAGCAGTTCTCGTGAGCGCTAAAGTTTCTGTTTTTTACAACAAGTTCAACAAGACTTTCCCCAAGTCTTCCCAACGGTTCTACTTGGCACAAACACTAATTAAACACAAAAAACACAACCAAAATATAGGCTAGATAAATTATTTATTACTAAATAGGAGCAAAAATCAAGGAATAAAAATAAAATTGGGTTGCCTCCCAACAAGCTCTATCGTTTAACGCCCCTAGCTATGCATAACAAGCAAGAATAGATCTAGGTATTGCCATCTTTGGTAGGCAATCCATAAGTGGATCTCATAATAGATTCATAATGTAATTTAATTTTATTTCTAGGAAAGTGTTTCATGCCTTTCCTTAATGGAAATTGGAATCTAATATTTCCTTCCTTCATATCAATAATTGCACCAATCGTTCTAAGGAAAGGTCTACCAAGAATAATAGGACATGAAGGATTGCAATCTATGTCAAGAACAATAAAATCTACGGGTACATAATTCCTATTTGCAACAATAAGAACATCATTAATTCTTCCCATAGGTTTCTTAATAGTGGAATCCGCAAGGTGCAAGTTTAGAGAGCGATCATCAAAATCACGGAAACCTAACAAATCACACAAAGTCTTTGGAATCATGGAAACACTAGCACCGAAATCACATAAAGCATAGAATTCATGATTTTTAATTTTAATTTTAATAGTTGGTTCCCACTCATCATAAAGTTTTCTAGGGATAGTAACTTCCAATTCAAGTTTTTCTTCATAAGATTGCATCAAGGCATCAACGATATGTTTAGTAAACGCTTTATTTTGACTATAAGCGTGAGGAGAATGTAGCACGGATTGCAACAAGGAAATACAATCAATCAAAGAGCAATTTTTGTAGTTAAATTCCTTGAAATCCATAATAGTGGGTTTAGCAACATCTAGGGTTTTAATTTCTTCAATCCCACCTTTATCAAATTTAGCATCAAGATCAACAAATTCTGAATTCTTGGAACGCCTTCTAGGTAAAGGTGGATCATATTCAGTCCCATCATTATCAAGATTCATATTGCAAAAACAAAGATTTAATAGGGGACACATCAATAACTTTTATATCTTCACTTTATTTTCATAGGAACTAGAAGAACACGCTCTTATAAAGGCATCTTTCTTAGCACGCATCCTAGCGGTTCTTTCTTTGCACTCATCAATGGAAATTCTCATGGCTTTGAGAGACTCATTGATATCATGCTTAGGTGGAATAGATCTAAGTTTCAAAGAATCAACATCAAGAGAAATTCTATCAACGTTCCTAGCCAAATCATCAATCTTAAGCAATTTTTCTTCAATCATAGCATTAAAATTCTTTTGCAAAGTAATAAATTCTTTAATATTAGATTCAAAATCAGAGGGCATCTTATTATAATTTCCATAAGAATTGTTGTAGGAATTACCATAATTATTAGAGGAGTTACTAGGATAAGGCCTAGGGTTCAAATTTCATCTATACGCGTTGTTACCAAAATTGTTCCTACCAACAAAATTCACATCCATAGATTCATTATTATTCTCAATCAAAGTAGACAAGGGCATATCATTAGGATCAGAAGGAACACTCTTATTAGCAAATAATTTCATAAGTTCATCCATCTTTCCATTCAAAACATTAATTTCTTCTATCGCATGCACCTTTTTATTAGTAGATCTTTCAGTATGCCATTGAGAATAATTAACCATAATATTATCTAGGAGTTTAGTAGCTTCTCCTAAAGTGATTTCCATAAAAGTGCCTCCCGTGGCCGAATCTAAAAGATTTCTAGAAGCAAAATCAATCCGGCATAAATTTTTTGAACAATCATCCACAAATTTAAACCATGAGTAGGGCAATTATGTATCATTAATTTCATTCTCTCCCAAGCTTGTGCAACATGTTCATGATCAAGTTGCTTAAAATTCATAATATCGTTTCTAAGAGAGATGATCTTAGCGGGAGGAAAATACTTAGAGATAAAAGCATCTTTGCACTTATTCCATGAATCAATACTATTTTTAGGCAAAGGCGAAAACCAAGCTTTAGCACGATCGCTAAGAGGAAAAGGAAATAGCTTCAATTTAACAATATCATTATCCACATCTTTCTTCTTTTGCATGTCACACAAATCAACGAAGCTATTTAGATGGGTAGCGGCATCTTCACTAGGAAGGCCAGAAAACGGATTTTTCATGACAAGATTCAGCAAAGCAGTATTAATTTCACAAGATTCAGCATTGGTAAGAGGAGCGATCGGAGTGCTAATAAAATCATTGTTGTTGGTATTGGTGAAGTCACACAATTTAGTATTATCTTGATCCATCGTGACAAGCAAGCAAACTAACACACACGCAAACAAAAAGCAAGCGGGCAAAAAGAGGCAAATAGAGAAAGAGAGGGAGGATAGAGAGAGAGAGGGCGAATAAAACGGCAAGGGTGAAGTGGGGGAGAGGAAAATGAGAGGCAAATGGCAAATAATGTAATGTGGGAGATAAGGGTATGTGATGGGTACTTGGTATGTTGACTTTTGCGTAGACCTCCCTGGCAACGGCGCCAGAAATCCTTCTTGCTACCTCTTGAGCACTGCGTTGGTTTTCCCCGAAGAGGAAGGGATGATGCAGCAAAGTAGCGTAAGTATTTCCCTCAGTTTTTGAGAACCAAGGTATCAATCCAGTAGGAGGCTACGCGTGAGTCCCTTGTACCTGTACAAAACAAATAAATCCTCGCAACCAATGCAAATAGGGGTTGTCAATCCCTATAAGGCCACTTACGAGAGTGAGATCTGATAGATATGATAAGATAATATTTTTGGTATTTTTATGATAAAGATGCAAAGTAAAATAAAGGCAAAGTAAATATCAAAGGAAATAACTAAGTAGTAGGAGATTAATATGATGAAGATAGACCCGTGGGCCATAGGTTTCACTAGTGGCTTCCCTTGAGAGCATAAGTATTCTACGGTGGGTGAACAAATTACTGTTGAGCAATTGACAGAATTGAGCATAGTTATGACAATATCTAGGTATGATCATGTATATGGGCATCACGTCCGAGACAAGTAGACCGACTCCTGCCTGCATCTACTACTATTATTGCACTCATCGACCGCTATCCATCATGCATCTAGAGTATTAAGTTAAAAACAGAGTAACGCCTTAAGCAAGATGACATGATGTAGAGGGATAGACTCATGCAATATGAAGAAAACCCCATCTTGTTATCCTCGATGGCAACAATACAATACGTGCCTTGCTGCCCCTACTGTCACTGGGAAAGGACACCACAAGATTGAACCCAAATCTAAGCACTTCTCCCATTGCAAGAAAGATCAATCTAGTAGGCCAAACCAAACTGATAATTCAAAGAGACTTGCAAAGATAACCAATCATACATAAAAGAATTCAGAGAAGATTCAAATATTATTCATAGATAGACTTGATCATAAACCCACAATTCATCGGTCTCAACAAACACATCGCAAAAAGAAGATTACATCGAATAGTTCTCCACGAGAGAGGGGAGAACATTGTATTGAGATCCAAAAAGAGAGAAGAAGCCATCTAGCTAATAACTATGGACTCGTAGGTCTGAGGTAAACTACTCAGACTTCATCGGAGAGGCTATGGTGTTGATGTAGAAGCCCTCCATGATCGATGCCCCCTCCGGCGGAGCTACGAAACATGCCCCAAGATGGGATCTCGTGGATACATAAAGTTACGATGGTGGAATTAGGGTTTTGGCTCCGTATCTGATCATTTGGGGGTACATAGGTATATATAGGAGGAAGGAGTACATCGGTGGAGCAATAGGGGGCCCACGAGGGTGGAGGGCGCGCCTGGGGGGGGGGGGCGGTAGGCACGCCCCTACCTCATGGCCTCCTCTTTTTTTTCTTGACGTAGGGTCCAAGTCTCCCGGGTCTTGTTCGTTGAGAAAATCACATTCCCGAAGGTTTCATTCCGTTTGGACTTCGTTTGATATTCCTTTTCTTCGAAACCCTAAAATAGGGGAAAAACAACAATTCTGGGCTGGGCTCTGGTTGATAGGTTAGTCCCAAAAATAATATAAAAGTGGATAATAAAGCCCAATAATGTCCAAAACAGTAGATAATGTAGCATGAAGCAATCAAAAATTATAGATATGTTGGAGACGTATCACCATGCTTTACGGCTTAGAATCGGGACTTTAAAGACGTTTTGAACATCATGGAGGATATGAGATGCTCCAGGAGTTGAAGTTAATATTTCAAGCAAATGCCCGAGTTAAGAGATATGGAGTCTCCAACAAATTCTATAGCTGCAAGATGGAGGAGAACAGTTCTGTCAGTGAACACATACTCAGAATGTCTGGGTACCATAACCGCTTGACTCAACTGGGAGTTAATCTTCCGGATGATAGTGTCATTGACAGAGTTCGTCAATCACTGCCACCAAGCTATAAAGGCTTCATGATGAACTATAATATGCAAGGGATGGAAAATAAAATTCCCAAGCTCTTCGTAATGCTTAAGGTTGCAGAGGTAGAAGTCAAGATGGAGCATCAAGTGTTGATGGTTAACAAGACCACTAATTTCAAGAAAAAGGGCAAAGGTAAGAAGGGGAACTTCAAGAAGAATAGCAAGCAAGTTGCTGCTCCCGGGAAGAAGCCCAAGTTTGGACCTAAGCCTGAAACTGAGTGCTTCTACTGCAAAGGGACTGGTCACTGGAAGCGGAACTGCCCCAAGTATTTGGCGGATAAGAAGGATGGCAAGGTGAAAGGTATATTTGATATACATGTTATTGATGTGAACCTTACTAATGCTCGTAGTAGCGCCTAGGTATTTGATACCGGTTCTGTTGCTCATATTTGCAACTCGAAACAGGGGCTAGGAATTAAACGAAGATTGGCTAAGGACGACGTGACGATGCGTATCGGAAATGGTTCCAAGGTCGATGTGATCGCCGTCGGCACGCTACCTCTACATCTACCTTCAGGTTTAGTTTTAGACCTGAATAATTGTTATTTGGTGCCAGCGTTGAGCATGAACATTATATCTGGATCTTGTTTGATTCGAGACGGTTATTCATTTAAATTAGAGAATAATGGTTGTTCTATTTATATGAGTAATATCTTTTATGGTCATGCACCCTTGATGAGTGGTTTTATTTTTCTTAAATCTTGATCATAGTGATACACATATTCATAATATTGAAGCCAAAAGATGCAAGGTTAATTATGATAGTGCAACTTATTTGTGGCACTGCCGTTTAGGTCATATTGGTGTAAAGCGCATGAAGAAACTCCATGTTGATGGGCTTTTGGAATCACTTGATGCTTGCGAACCATGCCTCATGGGCAAGATGAATAAGACTCTGTTCTCCGGAACAATGGAGCGAGCTACTGACTTATTGGAAATAATACATACTGATGTATGCGGTCCGATGAGTGTTGAGGCTCGCGACAAGTATCATTATTTTCTGACCTTCACAGATGATTTGAGCAGATATGGGTATATCTTCTTAATGAAACGTAAGTACGAAACATTTGAAAAGTTCAAAGAATTTCAGAGTGAAGTGGAAAATCATTGTAACAAGAAAAGAAAGTTTCTACGATTTGATCGCGGAGGCGAATATTTGAGTTACGAGTTTGGTCTTCATATGAAACAACATGGAATAGTTTCGCAACTCACGCCACCCGGAACACCACAGCGTAATGGTGTGTCCGAACGTCTTAACCGTACTTTATTAGATATGGTGTGATCTATGATGTCTCTTACTCATTTACCACTATCGTTTTGGGGTTATGATTTTGAGACAGCTGCATTCATGTTAAATAGGGCACCATCTGTTGAGACGACACCATATGAACTGTGGTTTAGCAAGAAACCTAAGCTATCGTTTCTTAAAGTTTGGGCTTGCGATGCTTATGTGAGAAAGCTTCAGCCTGATAAGCTCGAACCCAAATCGGAGAAATGTGTCTTCATAGGATACCCAAAAGAAACTGTTTGGTACACCTTCTATCACAGATCCGAAGGCAAGATATTTGCTGCTGAGAATGGATCGTTTCTAGAGAAGGAGTTTCTCTCAAAAGAAGTGAGTGGGAGGAAAGTAGAACTTGATGAGGTAGTTATACCTTCTCTCGAATTGGAAAGTAATTCATCACAAAAATCAGTTCAAGTGATGCCTACACCAATTAGTGAGGAAGCTAATGATGATGATCATGAAGCTTCAGGTCAAGTTACTACTGAACCTCATAGGTCAACCAGAGTATGTTTCGCACCAGAGTGGTACGGTAATCCTGTTCTAGAAGTCATGTTATTAGACCATGACGAACCTATGAACTATGAGGAAGCGATGATGAGCCCAGATTCCGCAAAATGGCTTGAGGCCATGAAATCTGAGATGGGATACATGTATGAGAACAAAGTATGGACTTTGGTTGACTTGCGCGATGATCGGCAAGCCATAGAGAACAAATGGATCATCAAGAAGAAGACTGACGTTGATGGTAATGTTACTGTCTACAAAGCTCGACTTGTTGTGAAATGTTTTCGACAAGTTCAAGGAGTTGACTACAATGAGACTTTCTCACCCATAGCGATGCTTAAGTCTGTCTGAATCATGTTAGCAATTGCCGCATTTTATGATTATGAAATTTGGCAAATGGACGTCAAAATTGCATTCCTTAATGGATTTCTTAAAGAAGAGTTGTATATGATGCAACCAGAAGGTTTTGTCGATCCTAAAGGTGCTAACAAATTGTGCAAGCTCCAGCAATCTATTTATGGACTGGTGCAAGCCTCTCGGAGTTGGAATATACACTTTGATGTTGTGATCAAAGCATATGGTTTTATACAGACTTTTGGAGAAGCCTGTATTTACAAGAAAGTGAGTGGGAGCTCTATAGCATTTCTAATATTATATGTGGATGACATATTGTTGATTGGAAATAACAAAGAATTTCTGGATAGCATAAAAGGATACTTGAATAAGAATTTTTCAATGAAAGATCTCGGTGAAGCTGCTTATATATTGCGCATCAAAATATATAGAGATAGATCAAGACGCTTAATTGGACTTTCCCAAAGTACATACCTTGATAAAGTTTTGAAGAAGTTCAAAATGGATCAGTCAAAGAAAGGGTTCTTGCCTATATTACAAAGGTGTGAAATTGAGTCAGACTCTGAGTCCGACCGCTGCAGAAGATAGAGAGAAAATGAAAGTCATTCCCTATGCTTCAGCCATAGGTTCTATCATGTATGCAATGTTGTGTACCAGAACTGATGTGTGCCTTGCTATAAGTTTAGCAGGGAGGTACCAAAGTAATCCAGGAGTGGATCGCTGGACAGCGGTCAAGAACATCCTGAAATACCTGAAAAGGACTAAGGATATATTTCTCATTTTTGGAGGGGACAAAGAGCTTGTCATAAATGGTTACATCGATGCTAGCTTTGACACTGATCCGGATGACTCTAAGTCGCAAACCGGATAAGTATTTATATAGAATGGTGGAGCTGTCAGTTGGTGCAGTTCCAAGCAGAGTGTCGTGGCGGGATCTACGTGTGAAGTGGAGTACATAGCTGCTTTAGAAGCAACAAATGAAGGAGTCTAGATGAAGGATTTCATATCCGATCTAGGTGTAATACCTAGTGCATCGGGTCCAATGAAAATCTTTTGTGACAATACTGGAGCAATTGCCTTAGCGAAGGAATCTAGATTTCACAAGAGAACCAAACACATCAAGAGACGCTTCAACTCCATCCGCGATCAAGTCAAGGAGGGAGACATAAAGATTTGCAAAATACACACGGATCTGAATGTTGCAGACCCGTTGACTAAGCCTCTTCCACGAGCAAAACATGATCAGCACCAAGACTCCATGGGTGTTAGAATCATTACAATGTAATCTAGATTATTGACTCTAGTGCAAGTGGGAGACTGAAGGAAATATGCCCTAGAGGCAATAATAAAGTTGTTATTTATATTTCCTTATATTATGATAAATGTTTATTATTCATGCTATTATTGTATTAACCGGAAACTTGATACATGTGTGAATACATAGACAAAACAAAGTGTCCCTAGTATGCCTCTACTTGACTAGCTCGTTAATCAAAGATGGTTAAGTTTCCTGGCCATAGACATGTGTTGTCAGTTGATGAATGGGTTCACATCATTAGGAGAATGATGTGATGGACAAGACCCATCCGTTAGCTTAGCATAATTATCATTAAGTTTTATTGCTATTGCTTTCTTAATGACTTATACATATTCCTTTGACTATGAGATTATGCAACTCCCGAATACCAGAGGAACACCTTGTGTGCTATCGAACGTCACAATGTAGCTGGGTGATTACAAAGATGCTCTACAGGTGTCTCCAAAGGTGTTTGTTTGGTTGGCATCGATCGAGATTAGGATTTGTCACTCCGAGTATCGGAGAGGTATCTCTGGGCCCTCTCGGTAATGCACATCATGATAAGCCTTGCATGCAATGTGACTAATGAGTTAGTTGCGGGATGATGTATTACGGAACGAGTAAAGAGACTTGCCGGTAACGAGATTGAACTAGGTATGAGGATACCGACGATCGAATCTCGGGCAAGTAACATACCGATGACAAAAGGGAATTACGTATGTTTTCATTGCGGTTTGACCGATAAAGATCTTCATAGAATATGTAGGAACCAATATGAGCATCTAGGTTCCGCTATTGGTTATTGACCAGAGATGTGTCTCGGTCATGTCTACATAGTTCTCGAACCCGTAGGGTCTGCACGCTTAACGTTCAATGACGATTTTTATTATGAGTTATGTGTTTTGGTGACCGAAGATTGTTCGGAGTCCCGGATGAGATCACAGACATGACGAGGAGTCTCTAAATAGTCGAGAGCCAAAGATTGATATATTGGACAATGATATTCGGACATCGGAATGGTTTTGGAGTGGTTCGGGTATTTTTTAGAGTACCGAGGGGTTACCGGAACCACCCTTCCGCCCGGGGAAAGTATTGGGCCTACATGGGCCATAGGGGAGAGGGGAGGCAGCCCACAAGGGGCGTCCGCGCCCCCTCCCATAGGGAGTCTGAATTGGACTAGGGGAGGGGGCGCGCCCCCCTTTCCTTCTCCTCTTCCCTCTCCGTTCCCCCTTTCGCCCTCCATGAGAAGGAAAAGTGCGGTGGGGGGGGGGGCGAATCCTACCAGGACTTGGAGTCCTAGTAGGACTCCCCTCTCCTTGACGCGCCATTGGTGGCCGACCTCCTCCCCTCCTTATTTATATACGTGGGCAGGGCACCCCTTGGAGACACACCAATTGTTCCAAGCCATGTGCGGCGTCTCCCTCCACGGTTTACTCCTCCGATCATATTCATGTAGTGCTTAGGCGAAGCCCTGCGCAGATCACATCACCAACACCATCACCACGCCGTCATGCTGATGAAACTCTCCCTCGACCCTTTGATGGATCAAGAGTTCGAGGGACGTCATCAAGCTGAACGTGTGCTGAACTCGGAGGTGCCGTACGTTCGGTACTAGATCGGTTGGATCATGAAGACGTTCGACTACATCAACCACGTTAACCTAACGCTTTCGCTTTCGGTCTATGAGGGTACGTGGACACACTCTCCCCCTCTCGTTGCTATGCATCTCCTAGGTAGATCTTGCATGATCGTAGGATTTTTTTTGAAATTGCATGCTACGTTCCCCAACAATGGTCATGCCTTGTGATCGAGCCTCATGTCGTGCCAAATATCCCGACTCAAGTCCCAACATTAATCGGTGCAACTAGAGGAGCGAGTATACTGCAACATAGGAAACTATCTACTATGTAACCCTATGTTAAATGATAAACCATACTACAACATCAAACAAGTACTACTAACAACAAAAACATCATGGTGCAATGAATGAAAAAAGTGTATTTGCAAAATAAAGCAAAACCTTGCATCAAATGGAAATAGTGTACTGCAAATAAGAAGACAAATCTTTGCAACCAATAGAAATACATACTACGCCATACAACTTACTAAATGTTAACAATGCAAACATAGTATGCAAGAAATGAAATGAATACACCGCAACATATAAAAACTATAAGCTACAATAATGAAAAGAACTAGCTTCAAGTTTTCAACAATGAGATATACTACAACGCATAAACTTTATAGAACTTCGACCATGAAAATAAATGTTGCAAAAGAAGGAAATGGAATATTGGGACAAATAATTTTTGCAAAGTACAAGATGTTCTAAGAGAAAAGACTAAAGATGTTATCATAAAACCTATTGATCTGTCAAATGGTAAAGCCTACACTCGAAAAACATTGAAGGAGGAAGAGCAAGAAAATGTGTATGAGTTTCCAAAGCCAAGAGAAAAGGCGGTGACGGTTGTACATGGCAGGGTGAGTCATGGGGGACATGATGGTAATGCATGGTGGGGAGTTAGAAAGGTCATGTGCAGTGGGTTCTATCCATTGGCGTGAGAGGTGTTTGACAAGATCATCTTCACTCATGTGGGCTTCATCGGTCAAATCATGAAGAGCATATATATTTAGGTGGATCACTATTTGAACCCCCGTTTTAGAAACACGAAATCAAATTCAACTTCCACCCCTTGTTTTCATCTTTAACATCCCCTATAGTCCACGCCAATGACACAATGGTCATTGGACAAAGCAAGGGCATAAAATGCACAATAGAAATGATTCTTATTATATATAAATGCACTCCCCAGTCATTGTAGCACTTGCATCTGCATGGATGGGAAACAAAATAAACCAATGGAATGTAGTTGTTTTACTTAGGAAATGAATGACTTGGTGATAACCCACAAGTATAGGGGATCGCAATAGTTTTCGAGGGTAGAGTATTCAACCCAAATTTATCGATTCGACACTAGGGGAGCCAAAGAATATTCTCAAGTATTAGCAGTTGAGTTGTCAATTCAACCACACCTGGAAAACTTAATATCTGCAGCAAAGTATTTAATAGAAAAGTAATATGGAAGTAACGGTAACGGTGGCAAAAGTAACAGTAGCAATTTTGTAGTAATTGTAATAGTGGCAACGGTAAAGTAACTAAGCAAAGATCAATATGTGAAAAGCTCATAGGCATTGGATCAGTGATGGATAATTATGTCGGATGCGATTCCTCATGCAACAGTTATAACATAGGGTGACACAGAACTAGCTCCAGTTCATCAATGTAATGTAGGCATGTATTCCGAATATAGTCATACGTGCTTATGGAAAAGAACTTGCATGCCATCTTTTGTCCTACCCTCCCGTGGCAGCGGGGTCCTATTGGAAACTAAGGGATATTAAGGCCTCCTTTTAATAGAGTACCGGAACAAAGCATTAACACTTAGTGAATACATGAATTCCTCAAACTACGGTCATCACCGGGAGTGGTCCCGCGATTATTGTCTCTTCGGGGTTACCGGATCATGATACGTCCATTTTGCATCATGCTTTTATATTGATATTTATTGCATTATGGGCTATTATTACACATTATGTCACAATACTTATGCCTATTCTCTCTCATTTTAGAAGGTTTACATGAAGAAGGAGAATGTCGGCAGCTGGAATTCTAGGCTGGAAAAGGAGCAAATATTAGAGACCTGTTCTGCACAACTCCAAAAGTCCTGAAACTTCACGGGAGCACGTTTCAGAATATATAAAAAATATTGGGCGAAGGAAGTACCAGAGGGGGGGCCACCCACCATCCACGAGGGTGGGGGCGTGCCCTACCCCCTGGGCGCGCCCCCTGCCTCGTGGGCCCCCTGGCAGGCTTCCGGTGCTCATCTTCTGCTATATGAGGTCTTTCGTCCGAGAAAAAAATCACAAGCAAGCTTACGGGACAAAACTCCGCCGCCATGAGGAGGAACCAATCTAGGGCTCCGGCGGAGCTGTTCTGCCGGGGAAACTTTCCTCCGGGAGGGGGAAATCATCACCATCGTCATCACCATCGATCCTCTCATTGGGAGGGGGTCAATCTCCATCAACATCTTCACCAGCACCATCTCATCTCAAACCCTAGTTCATCTCTTTTATCCAATCTTTGTTCCAAAACCTCAGATTGGTACCTGTGGGTTGCTAGTAGTGTTGATTAATCCTTGTAGTTGATGCTAGTTGATTTATTCGGTGGAAGATCATATGTTCAGATCCTTTATGCATATTAATACCCCTCTGATTATGAACATGAATATGATTTGTGAGTAGTTACGTTTGTTCCTGAGGACATGGGAGAAGTCTTGCTATTAGTAGTCATGTGAATTTGGTATTCGTTTGATATTTTGATGAGATGTATGTTGTCTCTCCTCTATTGGTGTCATGTGAACATCGACTACATGACAATTCACCATTATTTGGGCCTATAGGAAGGCATTGGGAAGTAATAAGTAGATGATGGGTTGCTAGGGTGACATAAGCTTAAACCCTAGTTTATGAGTTGCTTCATAAGGGGCTGAATCGGATCCATATGTTTCATGCTATGGTTAGGTTTACCTTAATACTTATTTTGTATTTGCGGATGCTTGCAATAGGGGTTAATCATAAGTGGGATGCTTGTTCAAGGAAGGGCAGTACCCAAGCACCAGTCCACCCACATATCAAATTATCAAAGTACCGAACGCGAATCATATGAACGTGACGAAAACTAGCTTGACGATAATTCCCATGTGTCCTTGGGAGTGCTTTCCTTATATAAGAGTTTGTCCAGGCTTGTCCCTTGCTACAAAAAGGTTTGGGCCATCTTGCTGCACCTTATTTACTTTTATTACTTGTTACCCGTTACCAATTACCTTATCACAAAACTATCTGTTACTGATAATTTCAGTGCTTGCAAAGAATACCTTACTGAAAACTGCTTATCATTCCCTTCTGCTCCTCATTGGGTTCGACACTCTTACTTATCGAAAGGACTACGATAGATCCCCTATACTTGTGGGTCATCAAGACTCTTTTCTGGCGCCATTGCCGGGGAGTGAAGCATCTTTGGTAGGTGGAATTTGGTAAGGAAATATTTATATAGTGTGCTGAAATTTATTGTCACTTGTTACTATGGAACATAATCCTTTGAGGGGCTTGTTCGGGGTATCTTCACCCCGACCAGTAGAGCATAGAGTTGCTCCTCAACCTACTAAACCTACTGAAAATGTTTACTTTGAAATCCCTTTGGGTATGATAGAGAAACTGCTAGCTAATCCTTTCACAGGTGATGGAACATTACATCCCGATTTGCACCTAATCTATGTGGATGCCGTTTGTGGATTATTTAAGCTTGCAGGTATGCCCGAGGATGTTATCAAGAAGAAGGTATTCCCTTTATATTTTAAGGGAAAGACATTGAGATGGTTTAGGCTATGTGATGATATGGGATCATGGAACTACAACCAATTGAAATTGGAATTCCATCAGAAGTTTTATCCCATGCATCTTGTTCATCATGATCGTAATTATATATATAATTTTTGGCCTCGCGAAGGAGAAAGCATCGCTCAAGCTTGGGGGAGGCTTAAGTCAATGTTATATTCATGCCCCAATCATGAGCTTTCAAGTGAAATTATTTTTCAATTTTTTTATGCTCGGCTTTCTCTCGATAATCACTCCATGCTTGATACTTCTTTTACTGGTTCTTTTATGATGAAGACTATTGAATTCAAATTGGATTTATTAGAAAGAATTAAACGCAACTCTGAAGATTGGAATCTCGACGAAGGTAAGGAGTCAGGTATAATACCTAAGTTTGATTGTGTTAAATCTTTTATGGATACCGATGCTTTCCGTGAATTTAGCACTAAATTTGGACTTGACTCTGAGATAGTAGCTTCTTTCTATGAATGCTTTGCTACTCATGTTGATCTTCCTAAGGAGAAGTGGTTTAAATATAATCCTCCCATTGAAGTAAAAGTAGTTGCACCTATTAAGTTGAAGAAAAGACTATCACTTATAATGATTCTGTTGTTCCTACTGCTTATATTGAGAAACCACCTTTCCCTGTTAGAATAAAGGATCATGCTAAAGCTTCAACTGTGGTTCGTAAGAGTAATACTAGAACACCTACACCCTCTGAGCAAATTAAAGTTGAACCTAGTGTTTCTATGGTTAAAGATCTCTCGGCCGATAATATTGATGGGCATGTTATTTACTTCTATGATGAAGCTGCTAGAATTGCTAGAGTTGACACTAAAAATAAATATAGACATGTTGTAGGCATGCCTGTTATTTCTGTTAAAATAGGAGATCATTGCTATCATGGATTATGTGATATGGGTGCTAGTTCAAGTGCAATACCTCATTCCTTATATAAAGAAATTATGCATGAGATTGCACCTGCTAAGATAGAGGAAATTGATGTTACAATTAAGCTTGCTAATAGAGACACTATTTCACCAGTTGGGATTGTTAGAGATGTTGAAGTCTTGTGTGGGAAAATTAAATATCCTGCTGATTTTCTTGTTCTTGGTTCCCCACAAGATAACTTCTGCCCCATTATATTTGGTAGACCCTTCTTGAATACTGTTAATGCTAGGATAGATTGCAAAAAGGATGTTGTTACTATTGGTTTGGGGGATATGTCTCATGAGTTTAATTTTGCTAAATTTCATAGACAACTCCATGATAAAGAATTGCCTAGTAAAGATGAAATTATTGGTCTTGCTTCTATTGTCGTGCCTCCTAATGATCCTTTAGAACAATATTTGCTCGACCATGAAAATGATATGTTTATGAATGAAAGAAGGGAAATAGATGAAGTATTCTTTACACATGGACCTATTTTGAAACACAACTTGCCTGCTGAAATCCTAGGGGATCCTCCTCCACCCAAGGGTGGTCCCGTGTTTGAGCTTAAACCTTTACCTGATACTCTTAAATATGCTTATCTTGATGAGAAAGAGATATACCCTATTATAATTAGTGCTAACCTTTCAGAGCATGAAGAAAAGAAATTACTAAAAACTCTAAAGAAGCACCGTGCTACTATTGGATATAATCTTGATGATCTTAAGGACATTAGTCCCACTCTATGCCAGCACAAAATAAAATTGGAGAAAGACGTGAAACTGGTTGTTGATCACCAATGACGGTTAAATCCTAAGATGAAAGAAGTGGTAAGAAAAGAAATACTAAAGCTTCTGGAGGCAGGTATAATTTATCCCATTGCTGATAGTCAGTGGGTAAGTCATGTCCATTGTGTCCCTAAGAAGGGAGGTATTACTGTTGTTCCTAATGATAAAGATGAATTGATTCCACAAAGAATTGTTACAGGTTATAGAATGGTAATTGATTTCCGCAAATTAAATAAAGCTACTAAAAAGGATCATTACCCTTTACCTTTTATTGATCAAATGCTAGAAAGATTATCCAAGATACACATTTATGTTTTCTAGATGGTTATTCTAGTTTCTCTCAAATACCTGTGTCGAAAGAGGATCAGGAAAAGACCACTTTTACTTGCCCTTTCGGTACCTTTGCTTATAGATGTATTCCTTTTGGTTTATGCAATGCACCTGCTACCTTTCAAAGATGTATGACTGCTATATTCTCTGACTTTTGTGAAAAGATTGTTAAGGTTTTCATGGATGATTTCTCCGTATATGGGACTTCTTTTGATGATTACTTAAGCAACCTTGATCGAGTTTTGCAGAGATGTGAAGAAACTAATCTTGTCTTGAATTGGGAGAAGTGCCACTTTATGGTTAATGAAGGTATTGTCTTGGGGCATAAAATTTCTGAAAGAGGTATTGAAGTTGATAAAGCTAAAGTTGATGCTATTGAAAAGATGCCGTGTCCTAAGGAAATTAAAGGTATAAGAAGTTTCCTTGGTGTCCTGGTTTTGTCACGGCAGATGTCCTAGTGAGAGGACTTAGTCGTGGACCCATCGCGACGGGTTAGTATAAAGGGGTTAAAGCGGAACAAGGGACGCAAGGAATTATACTGGTTCGGCCCCTTACGGTGAAGGTAAAAGCCTACTCCAGTTGTGATGGAATTGCTAGGGTTTCGATAACCAGGGAGCGAATCCGCTTTGCCTGGCTCTTGAGTTATTGTTTGTTATCCCTAAACCAGCGCCTGGCCGTCCCTTTATATACACAGGCTGACGCCCGACGGTTTACAGAATCCCGAGGCCGGCTCATAAACGTGCCCGGCTCGGTTTCTACCCTTCCTTGTCTTACAACATAAGTTACATATCATATGGCGGTTTATGTCTACGGGCCCTAATCCGCCTTTGGGCCATGGGCCTTCATATTATATCTCCTATGTAAAGCGCCATACCTCTTGTCTTCATGGGCTTAAAACATGACTAACTCATTGTGGGCATAACCCGGGCCCTCATGGCCGGTTTATACTTAGTAGTAATATCCCCAACATTAGGCCCCAAATTGATTTGAACCTGTTCATGTCAATCTTCAACACTTAGAAAATTCCTCCTTCAGCACCTTCGCATAAATCTTGTAAACTGCCATGATGTCATCTTCCAGGTTTGTAATAAACCACCATCACGTCACTTGTTACTAAAAATTGGATATATCTCATCTTCATTAATGAGCCTTTGACAATCGAGGCGACAACTCTGTCACATATCCAACTTTTGGGCTCCTCGATTTTCCCACCTGTCACTTATCCCTTCCCCTTATAAATAAGACCGATGGCTCCTTCTCATCCCCCTTGTGCCTCCTCGTTTCTTCTTCCTTGCGCCGACCTGACCCTTACACGTAGCCATCATCGTCAAGCTCCACCCTCGACTTCATCTCCGGCTGCTGCATTAACCTGATCATACCAGAGAAATGCGGCGCGCCTTCGCTGTTCCATCAGCAACAGTAAGCTTCCCTTTTCCCTGCTCTAGATCCTCCATTAGGGTTTCGGTGTTCATCAAAGCTCAAGCTGTTCTTCTTTGTTCATCTCCATAGCGTAAATGGCGATCTTAAATCTAATGTTTTCTTGCACAGTCGCAGTATGATTCCTTTTTGTATCCTTAGAACATCTTCTTCGTATAGAAAAAACCCATCTTGTCGTGGGTTTGTCACGGCAGATGTCCTCGTGAAAGGACTTAGTCGTGGAGCCATCGCAACGGGTTAGCTTAAGGGGTTAAACCGGACAAGGGGACACGGGAGTTTATACTAGTTCGGCTCCTTCGATGAAGGTAAAAGCCTATGTTTAGTTGTGATTGGTATTGCTAGGGTTTCGAAGGCCAGGGAGCGAATCCGCTTTGTCTGGCTCTCGAGTTGTTGTTGTCTGTCCCTAAACCGTGGCCGGGTCGTCCCTTTATATACATAGGTTGACGCCCGCCGGGCTATAGAGTCCCGAAGCCGGTTTATAAACGTATCCGATTCGGCCTCTCTCTTTCTATCTTACTATACAAGTTACATAACTAGGCCGGTTTACATTTACAGACTGTAACCCGCCTTTGGGCCCTCCGTAAAGCGCCATCATCTTTACATCTTCATGGGCTTCTAATCTTCAAAGAGTCAACCCGGCTACATAAGGCCGGTTTGCCTCCAGTAGTAATATCCCCAACATTAGGCCCCAGATTGGTTTGAACTTGTTCATGTCAATCTTCCACACTTAGAAAAAATCTTCTCTCTTATCTTCATTTTTGATCTTGTAAACTGCCGTGACGTCATGCTTCAAAATTACGATAAACCGCCCTGACGTCATCCATCCGTTGATGTCGGAGATTTCCTTCATTTAATATATATCCAGTCATCGAGGTGACACCTTTATTAACTTATCCATTTTTTGGGCCCCTCGATTCCCGTACTTGCCATTTTATCACTTCGCCTTATAAATAGGACTGAGGGGTCATTTTCACCGTTTCCCCTCATGCCTCTTCGCATCGTCTTCCTCGCGGCGCTCAGCCTCTGGAGCTCCGCCGCCACCGTCGACCGTCGCCTCTGCTCCGACCTTGGCCGCTGCACCGCCCTGAACGCACCAGGATACTGCGGCGCCCTTCCGCTTCCTCACCAGCTCCCATAAGTTCTCTGCTTTTTTCACCATAGATCTGTTCTAGGGTTTCAACATTCTTCGCAGTTCTTCCGAAGTTCATCAGTGCTATTCTTCCCTGTTCTTCCTTTAATAGATGGACACTTCTTGCTTGATACATCTCTTGCCGTAGCTTACCTACCATGGTCATCACAAATCCTTATGCACAAAGAACTGATCTAGTCCGTCAAAAATTGCTTCAGTTCTGCACCCCTTCAAGATCCAATTATTTTTGCTTTTCTGTCTTATCTTTAGATCCGAAAGTTTTATACATCACTGTGAGATCTGTTTCTCCTCGCACCAATATAAGCGGTTTAACATTGTATAAATAGTCTATGCCATTAGCCCTCTGATAAACCGGAAGAGCATGTTACCTTCATAATTATGCTCCGGTTTAACAGTGTCTGATCAACCCTGTGCTAGCATTACCTTTCTCTCTCATTATACCAGTCTCCGGGTTGTACCATTTATCATATCAGTATGTTTCTTACTCCCTTGTCTCTTGTGTATAATCATGCGCAATTTATAAATCGGCCTTTCATTTTCAGTTTGTTCGCTTTGCAATGGCCAAACAATTCACTGCCTGCAACTGGGCTCGTTCCCGGGTTACCGAGGCTCAATTGAATGGCGAGTTCCCGGGTTAGCATCGGCTCTCTGCCGAAGAAAACTAAGATCAAATGGCGAGTTCCAAGAACAGAGAATCCTCCAACCCCAAGACAAGGCGAGGTGGTAATCTTTGTTGACCATATAGGCCGTGGTTTCAAACCGCCAGGGTCAAAATTTTATCGAGATGTGCTTGCCAGTTTCCAACTGCATCCACAAGATATTGGTCCCAACTCAGTCTCCAACTTATGCAATTTCCAAGTCTTCTGCGAAGTCTATTTACAAGAAGAACCAACTGCAGAATTGTTCCGGGATTTCTTTCACTTAAACTGGCGCACAGAGTTTGTGAATGGCCCGAACACAGAGCTTGGTGGTGTCTCGATTCAAAAGCGGAAAGAAGTGGAATTTCCTCATGCCAAAAACCATAGCCACCCAAAGGAATGGAACCAAACATGGTTCTATTGCAGAGACACTTCGCCTGAGGATGAAAATCTCCTCCCCGACTTCCGTGATCATAGATTATCCAATACTCACCGAATGCCACAACGCCTGAGCTCTTCAGAAAGGGCAAAATATGCTCCTCAAATCGCCAAGCTCCGGGCCTTTATGGCAAACGGTTTAATAGGTGTAGATTTTGTGCGCTGTTGGATATCCTGGAGTATCTTGCCGCTAAGACGGCGTCTCGGTTTAATGTGCGAATATACCGGTGAAGTTGACGATCCTCAACACCACTGCAACATCCAATTATCCGAGGAAGAAGTTACTGGAGGTGTAAATAAAATTCTCAATGAATCGGAACTGGTCTGTAGTCAAACTGGTCTGAATCCCTTCTACACCAAGAACAAACTGCCTGCTGTAAGCATTACACTTCCTCTTCATCTCTAATATCTTTGACTTATACAAGCTGTAACCCTTCTTCTTTATATGTATAGGGTGATGACCCTTTCTGGAAACGGAAATCCATAGAGAAAGCTACAAAGCCAATTGGAGATAAAGTGGTCAAACCAACCCACCCGAAGACCAAAGCCGTAAAACGGATGTCAAAGCAGAAAACGGCTGACCGGATTACGATGGAACTTGATGATGATACTGATGACCCAGCAGTTGAGGTAGAACTTGACTCACTTGGCTCTCTTTTTATGCATCTTGTTAACAACGTTCTTCCTCAGGAGGAGGCAGAAGCTAGTCAGGCTAAGGACGTAGAGGTAATTACCCTTTCCTCCGGTTCAGACTCTATGCCAACACAAAAAACTCGCCAAACAATCCGGAAAGTAAGCTTTTCTCATCCTCTTGCTCACTTGGATCCAACATTTATTTTGAAGACTCAACAACATGAAGCTCGCTGGACAACCTAGCACAGTGGCCAACAGGTCACCTCTATCGGTTTACCTGATACTCCGGTTCGGAAGCGCCGGTCCGAGGTCTCTCCTACTTCTGACCATTCTTACCCCAAGACAGGTTATTTCAGACAGCCTCTTAATCCGTCCGATTCAAATTATCAGGTGACACCTCCTTCCTCTTCTGGTGAATCGACAGCAACTCAACTCCCCCCTTTGAAAACTGTGTCCGGGTGAGTTATGAAAAACATTTCCTTTCGATGTGCCCTACATCTTTTGAACAGGATATTAATCCTTTTTTATTCTGTTTGCACGGCCAAAGCCAGACCCAGCAAGAAAGCTCGGGTCACCAATCCGCCAGAAGACCCTGTTGCCGAAGAAGAAGAACCAAGAGGTGAACCGGAGCAGACTGGTGAACCGGAAGGCCTCCATCCTGAAACAACTTTTGATGATCCGCCCCTTGACGGCCAACATACTGACGAACCAACAGATGCTGAGCCTGCCGCCCCTGATACTGAACCGGCAGAACCAAACCGGGCTAATCCAATGAAAGACACTAAAATTCCATCATCATCCACCAAAAATCCTGAAGGCCAAGGTGATGACGTTATTATTACTGGAGCAGGCCACAGTTCTCCTGGTCATCCCGTCATTTTGGCTCAGCATAGTGCCAAAGAAGAACAAATTGCCAGGGATAAAGGTAAATGGAGCAGCGACTTATCAAACTATGCTCATCTTAACGCTGATGAGCTTCATTCCGGCTCTTGAACCGTCTACACTCAAACCGGGATTATGAAGCCGGTTTGGTGAATTTGATGAAAGAACGATATGAGGTAAATGCTTCTCCCTTGCACATTGATTTATAACTGAAATACTATTCGAAGTAGCCTCCAAGAGCCGTTTTATGATTGTCAATCATAAACCGGGTCTTTGTAATAATTTAAGCATCCCATCATTGATCCTTGCTAAGGCGTGTCCTCAATCATAGATAAGACTCATGTTTGAAAAATTAGATAACATTCTGCAGCATAGCCCCCAAAGGCTGGTTTAACTTGGCAAGTTAATCAGGTTTTTAATCCACATCGCCGGTTTAGAACAAACGTACATTAGCCCCCAAGCATCAAGGATAATGCTTGCATTGTTCTGGAGACTTGCATAGAGGATAGTATTTGAGAGAAAATAGGCATTAGCCCCCAAGTATGAAGTGGATAACTTGTTATATGCTTTATACTTAGTGCATAAATATGTTGTTTTGTTGAATATACCTTCAATGTTGCAGGCTGAACTGAGAAGCAAAGATGCCCAAAACTCTGACTTGCAAGAAAATGTGAAGTCTCAACAAGCCGAAGCTGCAAAAGCCAAAGAGGAGCTGACGCAGGCCCTGGTTGGAATGGAAAAATTGAAAGAATCCTTTAATCAAGAGCGTGCTGAATGGGAAATCGAAAAAGCCGGTTTGACCAAAAGAGCTGTAGATGCCGAGGAAGCCCTGAAACCTGTGGTTGAAGAACTAGCCGGTTTGAAGCGCCAAATCAACGCTATGACCTCTGCTATCTTTGGTAAGTATCTGCTTATGTATGTTGCACCAGTCAATGAATCTTAAAACTGACCAAAATGTTGTTAAAATCTTTGGCAGGAACTCGGATCACCCATCTTGGTGCAGATATGCGGATGAAGCTCAAAGCGGCATACACATTGGTTGAGCAGCTATACTCTGGATCTCAGCGAGCCATTAGCACATCGGCTTATAACAAACCGGCGCCAACGTTGATTAAAGAGACCCTTGACAAGCTAAGCATGTTACCGACGCGTATTGTCGATTTGAAAAGAGACGCTGCGAGAGCAGGAGCATTAACCGCCCTTATTCGAGCCAAGGCCTGGATTCCAGACCTTGAAGCGGAGGATATCATTAAAGGATATCCAGGCGTTAAAGAAGACGGTTCAAACTTTGACAATGATGATCTTCGGCGGCTGACCAAACAGATGCGGCCAGCGGCCAGCAAATTGGCTGAGGACACCGATTTGTCCCATTTTCAACCGTTTTATGATGCAGAAGGGAGAAGACAGCCGGCCGAGATCCATGAAGTCGAAGAACTTGTGCCTCCGATTCGTAAGCACACTTATGCCCCTGATATTAACCCTTCTGATCTTATCCATGAGGAAGCAGTGTTCCAAGCTTTAACCGGAATCGATTGGTCAACGACTGATTTCCAGCGGCTGGGGAGGGATGAAGAAGTGCCTACACCAACTGATCTGCAACCGTCAAACCGTCGTGATGAAGAGTCCTGATCCGGTCGCCGGTTTACATGGCTACTGTGAAAAACAATGGCACTGTTTGAGCCACTTTGAAGCTTCATGTAATAGGATAGCTGAAACGTTGTTTATCTGCCATGCCATCGAGCATGTTTCATAACATTTTGTGACAATCTGTGCCGCCCTTCAGGATATATTTTATGCATAGCCTATGATGACTTGCCTTCCTGGGTCCAAAAAACTTAAAAAGTGTCTAGCGGTTTACCGCTAAATATGTCATAATATCCAAGAAGTATATAGTACTTGAGCTGAGTAATCAAGTGTGTGTACAAAAAATAATGTACAGAACATACCTCATTTATTGACCAAACATGTATACAGCAAAGGTGTTTAACACCAACCCGATACGTTTGATAATTTCATCTTCATAATGCTGGTCTATCTATTAAACCGGACCGGTATAACTACCGGATTTTCTTCATAACACTGGTGATTTAGTCAAACCAGACAGGGTCAATGACCACCGGTTTATAATTGATCATGTGCCAACAACTGGTGGTTGGAAAGCAAGCCGGGTCAAGGACACCGGTTTATCAAAAAATACTTATGATTGTCAACAAACAAAATTCAAATAGGAAAATATGCGAGGCTTTTCACGAGCTGCCAGGCTCCAAATCGAGGCTTTTCATGGGCTGCCAGGCCTCTGAGTTAAACCATTTAACAAAGCCTTTTAAGATGGGCCTCCAATTAACCAATCATTGTTTTAACTATGACAAGTTCAGGGTCTGTAAAAGATTGACTTGTCAAACGTTCGATGGGTCATGCCAGGATTACCTGGATAGGAGTGGCTTACTTGATGAAGGCAGGTTAACCCGGGGTTTTAGGTGAATACATGAAAGGGCATTTCCCTTCTTTATGTTTTGGATGATGATGACAACCCTTTGTGGTCTAATCGTGTGCTATATGTTTCAGGTTCTCGATGCTTAGGCCTACATCGGATAGCTATTGCCTCTCGAAGGAAAAGATTGAAGACGTGTGATAGAGGCAAAGGTGTCCCGATGTTTCGATGAGATGGTGGCTATCGTTTCTGGGGGAGTCGACCTTGACGATCCGACTACGAACGGGCGAGACGTCGCGCCTTAGCAATCGCTAAACCAACTTCTGAGGGGTTATTGACCACGCCGGAGCATGATCAACCTGACCACGAGGGTCTGTTTCCTGCAAGCAAACGAAGAACAAGCAAGAAACTGAGATTGCAATCTGGATATTGCGAATATAAGATGAAAGCTTTATTGATCAAGGTGGAGTTCTATGACGTCTTGGTCTGGTCGTTGGACACAAACGAAGTACAAGAAGTTGCAGCTATGGCGAACTTTTAATCTAAACAAAACCCAAAGTCTAAACGACGCCCTAAGGGCTGTATATATGGAGGAAGAGGGGGGAATTTCGTGGCCCTTGAGGGTGGGGTCCGAAACCAACCTTAACTCTTGTTTCCCCACACATACGGACTCTAAATATAGCCTATACTTAAGTATTTCGAAATTGCATGGGCCTGGCCCATTAATAAGGTGACGCAGCACCTAGAATAGCCTATGGACGAATATTATGAAGTGGCATCTTGTATATTTCGTCCAAGGCTTCATGCACTCCTTATGGCGGCTTCAAAGTCCTGAAATCATCACTTGTAACTCCGTTCTTGATCCCCTTGCGCATGCCATCAACTCCATGCGTGTTCTTGCTCCAATGTTCATCCCTCTCCAAGCTAGGCCCTTCATTTGTAAGCAAAACAAATGTATCCAATTTAGGCAGCATCATAATCTCATGAACATTAGAATAATTACCAAGAAACGAAAGTGCTTGGTAATTTAATTGGCGTGCGCGAGCTCTAGTAATTGGTCCAATATATGTAACAGTAGGGGTTGTGGGTGTAAGAATGGTATTGATGTCCTCATCATCCTCCCCTTATTGAGATGAAGTCGTCCTCGACGGAAGCTCATCTTCCTCACCCAAATAAGGCTTCAAATCTGCAATGTTAAAAGTGGGACTAACCCCAAAATCTGCAGGTAGCTCAAGTTTATATGCATTATCATTTATTTTCTCTAACACCTTAAAAGGACCATCAGCACGTGGCATTAGCTTTGATTTGCGCAAATTAGGAAATCTATCTTTACGCAAATGTAACCAAACAAGATCTCCAGGTGCAAACACAACATGTTTTCTACCCTTATCTCCAGCAAGTTTATATTTAGCATTCATACGCTCAATGTTTTCCTTAGTTAACTCATGCATTTTTAAAATCAATTCAGAACGTTCTTTAGCATCAAAATTAACCTTCTCCGAAGATGGAAGAGGCAACAAATCAATAGGTGCACGAGGTAGGAAACCATACACAATTTCAAAAGGGCACATCTTAGTAGTAGAATGCAATGAATGATTATAAGCAAATTCAATATGAGGCAAGCATTCTTCCCACATTTTCTTATTATTCTTCAAAACAGCCCTAAGCAGAGTAGACAATGTTCTCTTGACTACTTCAGTTTGTCCATCAGTTTGGGGGTGACAAGTAGTACTAAAAAGCAGTTAAGTCCCCAACTTAGCCCATAAACATCTCCAAAAGTGGCTAAGAAATTTAGTATCATGATCTAAAACAAGAGTATTTGGCACACCATGCAAGCGAATAATTTCACGGAAGAACAAATCAGCAACATTAACAGCATCATCGCTTTTATGACATGGTATAAAGTGTGCCATTTTCGAGAATCTATCCACGACAACAAATATGCTATCCCTCCCCTTCTTTGTTCGAGGTAAACCTAAAACAAAGTCCATAGATATATCCTCCCAAGGAACACTAGGTACAGGCGAAGGCATATATAAACCATGAGGATTGAGTCGTGACTTAGCTTTTTGACATGTAGTGCAGCGAGCAACAAAACGCTCAACATCCTGTCTCATCTTTGGCCAAAAGAAATGTGTAGCAAGTATGTCCTCCGTCTTCTTCATGCCAAAGTGTCCCATTAGTCCTCCTCCATGCGCCTCCTGCAACAACAAAAGACGAACGGAGCTAGCTGGAATGCATAGCTTGTTAGCACGAAACACAAATCCATCGTTAAGAACGAACTTGTTCCAAGTTCTCCCTTCCTTACAATTCTGCAATACATCTTTAAATTCAGCATCATGAACATATTGATCTTTGATGGTCTCCAAACCAAATATTTTAAAGTCAAGTTGTGAAAGCATAGTATAACGACGAGACAAGGCATCAGCAATAACATTTTCTTTACCCTTCTTGTGTTTAATGACATAAGGGAAAGTCTCAATGAATTCAACCCATTTAGCATGTCTATGGTTCAGTTTTGCTTGACTTTTACTGTGTTTCAAAGATTCATGATCAGAATGTATAACAAATTCCTTGGGCCATAAATAATGTTGCCATGTTTCTAAGGTCCGAACAAGAGCATATAATTCTTTATCATAAGTAGAATAGTTCAGACTAGGCCCACTCAATTTTTCAGAAAAGTATGCAACAGGTTTTCCATCTTGTAATAACACACCTCCTAATCCAATTCCACTAGCATCACATTCAAGCTCAAAAGTCTTATTGAAATTAGGAAGTTGGAGTAAAGGAGCATGTGTCAACTTATCTTTCAATGTCGTGAAGGCTTCTTCCTATGCGGTACCCCAAACAAAAGGCACATCCTTCTTTGTAAGCTCGTTGAGAGGTGCAGCAATGGTGCTGAAATCTCTCACAAAACGCCTATAGAAACCAGCGAGGCCAAGGAAACTCCTCACTTGTGTGACCGTTTTGGGCTGCGGCCAACTCTCAATAGCTTCAATCTTGGCTTTATCAACTTCAATTCCCTGTGGAGTAACAACATAGCCAAGAAAAGATACTCGGTCGGTGCAAAAGGTGCACTTTCCAAGGTTACCAAACAAACGTGCATCACGTAGAGCAATAAAAACAGCACGTAAATGTTCCAAATGTTCCTCCAAAGATTTGCTATAAATCAACATGTCATCAAAGTAAACTACCACAAATCGTCCAATGAAAGCACGTAAAACTTCGTTCATTAACCTCATGAAAGTACTAGGTGCATTAGTTAACCCAAAAGGCATGACTAACCACTCATATAATCCAAACTTAGTTTTAAATGCTGTTTTCCATTCATCTCCCAATTTCATACGAATTTGATGGTATCCACTACGCAAATCAACTTTGGAGAATATTGTAGAGCCACTCAATTCATCAAGCATATCATCTAGCCTAGGAATAGGATGACGATAACGAATAGTAATATTATTAATGCCTCTGCAATCAACGCACATACGCGACGTACCATCCTTTTTCGGCACTAAAATGATAGGAACAGCACAAGGACTAAGGGATTCGTGTATATAACCTTTGTCGAGCAGTTCTTGTACTTGATGGATAATCTCCTTCGTCTCCTTTGGATTGGTACGGTATGGTGCATGGTTGGGTAATGATGCACCGGGAATTAAGTCAATTTGATGCTCAATCCCTCGAATAGGTGGTAATCCCGGTGGCACGTCTTGTGGAAAGACGTCAGTGAACTCCTGCAAATTGTTAGTGACAGTAGGAGGCAAAGAGAAAGGCACGTCCTTGAATGAAAATAATGCCTCTTTGCACACAAAAGCATAGCAAACAGATTTGCTAAAATCTAGATCATCAATATCAGATTTGGTGGCAAGTAAACATGCACTTTTCAATTTAATTTTAGAAGCAACACTAGATTGTTTATTATTATTAGGTTGCATTTGTTGCTCAAATTCTTTTGCCACAATCTGATTTTCACTCTTATTTTTCTCCTGTTTTGCTTTATTAGCTCTATTAATATCATCTTTCAAAATGGAATCAGGAGTTATAGGAAGCAAATTAATATTTTTATCCTTATGAACAAGAGTATACTGATTGTTTCTACCATGGTGAACAGAATTTTTATCAAATTGCCATGGTCTACCAAGTAATACGGAACATGCTTGCATAGGTACCACATCACAATCAACATAGTCAGCATATGTAGAGATACTAAAATGCACACGAACAGTACGTGTTACCTTAACCTTGCCACTGTTGTTGAACCATTGGATGTAGTAAGGATGTGGATGTGGTCTTGTGGTGAGAGATAGCTTCTCCACCATCTCCATGCTAGCCAAGTTATTGCAGCTCCCTCCATCTATGATGACGCGAACAGAACGTTCCTTCACAACTCCCTTTGTATGGAACAAATTATGCCTCTGATTTTGCTCAGCTTGTGTAACCTGCACACTCAAAACATGTTGAGCAACTAAATATTCATACCTGTCAGCATCTTCAGCAGCCATGTATTGCGTCTCATGATCAAAATCATCTCCACCGTGTTCTTCACGTGTAATAAGATCCAAAGTCTCCTCATCATAGTCACTAGCGGACTCATACCCACCATCCTCAGTAGCACTCATCACATGCTGAGATTTGCATTCTCTCGCAAAATGTCCTCTTCCCTTACAACGACGACAAATAATATCACTTGTGTGCCCTGTTGATGCCATGGAAGAAGAAGAGCTCTGCGCAGGTCCAGCAGGTGTGCTCTTGGAAGATAGTGGTGGTTGTGCCTGCTTTCTTGTATCACGGCTGGAGGTGGCAGCCAGCGGAGGCGCCGGTGTAGCAGAACGTGTGGAAGTAGATGATGCACGTGGTGTCCATGATGAAGGTCGACCTGCAGAAAAGTTAGTCTACGCCAATGCCTGTCGATCCTGCACTTCACGTTCAGCTTTACAAGCAAGATGGAATAAACGAGTGATATTAGTATACTCCTTATTCTCTAGAATCGTCTGAATCTCTCTATTTAATCCACCCATAAAACGTGCAAGCATAGCTTCATTCTCCTCAACAATACCACATCTAATCATGCCAGTTTGTAATTCCTGATAATATTCTTCTACAGAATTTTTCCCTGTCTTAAGCGCTGCAATTTTTGAAGTAATTCACGTTGATAATATGGTGGAACCCAACGAGTACGCATAGCAGTTTTCAAAGCAGCCCAAGTAGCAGGAATAGGATATAATCTACAATGCTCAGACCACCAAACACATGCAAAACTAGTGAATGCACAAACAGCAGCAGGAACACGTCTCTCCTCGGGATATTGTAAACATGTAAATCGTTGTTCAGTTTCTAACTCCCAAGTAAGATATATATCAGGAACATATCTACCCTCAAATGGTGGAATATTCAATTTTAGTTTAGGGAGATGGTCATGATCTCGTACCTGAGGGTGAGCCCTACCATTGCCATTATTTGCATGTGGACGACCTGGTGATTGCTGTGCTGGTGGTGGCACGTAGTTCTGATTTTGATCAACCTCATCCTCGTAATCGCCGGCAAAATCATCCTCCTCCGCATCAGCAGCAGGAGCCACAGAAGTATCAACAGCAGCACCAACAGTTTGGCCAGGTGCAAGAGGGAGACGGCTCGCTCGGCGGAGGGCTGTTTCACGATGTGTTGGTAGTCATTGTTGTTGTTGTTGTAGAGGTGCGTTAGGTGCAGCTGGTGGTGGTGGTGGAAGACACGCGAGCAATTCATTAAACCTGTTATCGAGCTTTGTTTCGAACGTCTTCTCCATGTCATCTATCTTCTCCATGGCCTCTTCAAATCTGTTTAGCACATCTTGCACCTGTCCACTCATCATTTGCTGAAACTTATCATGAAGCTCCTTGTTCGTCAAGTTCTCCCAGTCAGTCTCATCAGCTTGTGATCCTGGCATGGTTAGCAGCAATAGAAACACACAAGAATATGATCCTACAGACTACTAACAAGTGGTGGTGGTGGCGGGTGTCACAAATCCGTCAAGCAAATCTCAAATTCTTACCAGTTCTTACCCAGCAGCAGGCGGTGATCGGCAACCGTTGTAGTCAAAACTCTCAAAAGCTTGGATAGAGCGATTGCCAGGGAGAGTCAAACGCACGACGTAGATGTATGTGGAGCTAGGAAGGCTTATAGTATGGTAGCAAAAAGGGTCAGCAATAATCAATTCAGAGATGCAAAGTTGAATAAACGCTCAACGATAGTACTGTGCTGGTCCTAGGCTAGACCGTGCTAGAGACGCGAGCCTAGAACACTAACAAAATCACGGCGCTGCACGTAAATAAGGAAAAATCACACTCTGGAACTCTTTTTTTGCTCTTTTTTGTTTTTTTTGCGCTCCTTTTTTTGCGCTCCTCTTTTTTTTGCGAAAAATCACTATAATGGCGAGTGTCTCAAAACTCTTCCCTCGTCAAACTGATAGGATGGGCACGAATTTTTTTTTCACTTTTTTTCGGAAATCAGGGCAGCGACGATGAAAAAGTGCGACAAAAAATCACTATGATGGCACGTGGCTCAAAAGACTCAGAAAAGCCTAAAAAGGATAGGGAAAAAATATTTTTGCCCGTGAAAATTTTGGCCTAAAAACTGCCCGGGGGTCTCCAGACTCTTTTTTTTCCGAGACCTACGCAGGCAAGGAAACACGAATCGGAATTTAGATTGATCTCAAGAACAAACCTAATATGAGAAGAACTCGGATTGGTGGTGGATATATGGTTGTGGTATATGGCAGCGGTGGTGGTATATGGTAGCGGTGGTGGTATATGGATACAGATTGGTGGTGGTATATGGATACGGATTGGTGGTGGTATATGGATACGGATTCAGAGCGGTGGCGGATAAGCAATGGTGGTAGATGGGCGATGATGATGGTGTGGCGGCGGCGTGACAACTTATGACCAGAACTCGAAACTCTAAAAGACTAGACTCTAAGACCAGCAACTTGACACGACGATGCAACCGCAAGTTCAACAAAGCAAAAACCCTAAAAAGATTATGCAAAGGCTCAGATTGGTTCGGATATGATGAACTAACCCTAATTTTTTTGTGGCTTTTTCGTGGACTGTAGGTATGAAGAATAGACTCGATCTAATCTACGAAAAACTGTAAAATCTCACCGAGCAACCTGGAAATCTGATACCACTTGATAGAGGCAAAGGTGTCCCGATGTTTCGATGAGATGGTGGCTATCGTTTCTGGGGGAGTCGACCTTGACGATCCGACTATGAACGTGCGAGACGTCGCGCCTTAGCAATCGCTAAACCAACTTCCGAGGGGTTATTGACCACGCCGGAGCACGATCAACCTGACCACGAGGGTCAGTTTCCTGCAAGCAAATGAAGAACAAGCAAGAAACTGAGATTGCAATCTGGATATTGCGAATATAAGATGAAAGCTTTATTGATCAAGGTGGGGTTCTGTGACGTCTTGGTCTGGTCGTTGGACACAAACGAAGTACGAGAAGTTGCAGCTATGGCGAACTTTTAATCTAAACAAAACCCAAAGTCTAAACGACGCCCTAAGGGCTGTGTATATGGAGGAAGAGGGGGGAATTTCGTGGCCCTTGATGGTGGGGTCCGAAACCAACCCTAACTCTTGTTTCCCCACACATACGGACTCTAAATATAGCCTATACTTAAGTATTTCGAAATTGCATGGGCCTGGCCCATTAATAAGGTGACGCAGCACCTAGATTAGCCTATGGACGAATATTATGAAGTGGCATCTTGTATATTTCGTCCAAGGCTTCATGCACTCCTTATGGCGGCTTCAAAGTCCTGAAATCATCACTTGTAACTCCGTTCTTGATCCCCTTGCGCATGCCATCAACTCCATGCGTGTTCTTGCTCCAATGTTCATCCCTCTCCAAGCTAGGCCCTTCATTTGTAAGCAAAACAAATGTATCCAATTTAGGCAGCATCATAATCTCATGAACATTAGAATCATAACCAAGAAACGAAAGTACCTGGTAATTTAATTGGCGTACGCGAGCTCTAGTAATTGGTCCAGTATATGTAACAGTAGGGGCTGTGGGTGTAACAATGGTATTGATGTCCTCATCAACGTGTCCTCTACACTTTTATTTTCTTTGGTCGTAGAGTACCCGTACTATCAAGAGGGAATCCTCATTAGGAAGCTCTGGGGGAATCAGTTCACGTACACTTTCCTAACCCTTTCTTTGTCTTCCTCAGTTGCGTGAGAGAGAGTTTCCCCCTGTCTTTCCCTCTTGTTTCTGCTCTTCCCAGCGGTTGTACCGCTCCCTGGAGCGGTTGTACCGCTGGACCTTGACGCTCTCCAGCTTTGACCGAGCGGTTGTACCGCTGCCTCCGGGCGGTGGTACCGCCACCTTGCTCAACAAAGGCTAGGACGATGGTTCCGGCCATGCACCGCTCAAGTACCGCTCAAGGCTCTGTTTTGATGCGATTCTCGGGCAGTGGTGGCCCGGTTGATCCGGTCGATCCTCGTTGACCGCTACCACCGGTGGTCTGAGCCGTTCTTCCGCTCAGAACTTCGCCGTCCAAGAGCTCAGGGCCATGCAGTTGTTCCGAGCTTGCACCGCTCAAGTACCGGTCTCGTCTCTGTTTTGAGGCGGTAGTTGTGCGGTGGCTGGGCGGTTGGTCCGGTCATTCTCTTAACCGGTACCACCGCCTAGTGGCCCGGTTGTACCGCTTGGTAGGGTTCGGCAGCTACACCGTGAGTCCCGGTTGTACCGGGACAAGGACCGGTTGTACCGCTGCGGGGCTGAAAACGCAGCAACGGCTGGAATTGTAGGGTTACTATATAAGTGTGTTTCTCCCACCTACCACTCTCACCTTTGACCTCTCTCACTCCACCATTAATGCACTTCAAGCTCTCTTGCCCGATCTCTCTCTCTAGCCACTCAAACTTGTTGACTTGCTAGGGATTGAAGGAGGAGACCTAGATCTACACTTCCACCAAAGGATATTTGCTTCCCCCATACTTTCTTGTGTGGATTTTGTTACTCTTGGGTGTTTGAGCACCCTAGACGGTTGAGGTCACCTCGGAGCCATATTCCATTGTGGTGAAGCTTCGTGGTTTTGTTGGGAGCCTCTAATTAAGTTGTGGAGAGAGCCCCAACCTTGTTTGTAAAGGTTCGGTCGTCGCCTTCAAGGGCACCAATAGTGGAATCACGGCATCTCGCATTGTGTGAGGGCGTGAGGAGAATACGGTGGCCCTAGTGGCTTCTTGGGGAGCATTGTGCCTCCACACCGTTCCAACGGAGACGTACTTCCTCTCAAAGGGAAGGAACTTCGGCAACACATCCTCGTCTCCACCGTCTCCACTCTTGGTTATCTCATGCCTTTATTTGAGCAAGCATTTTTGTTTCATATCTCTTGCTTGCTTGTGTTCCCATCCTTGTTGCATCATATAGGTTGCTCACTTAGTTGCATATCTAGACAACCTACTTTGATGCAAAGTTTAAATTGTTAAAGAAAAGCTAAAAATTGTTAGTTGCCTATTCACCCCCCCTCTAGTCAACCATATCGATCCTTTCAATTGGTATCAAAGCCTCGTCTCTTTATTAAGGACTTTACTGTCCAAAGAGTATGGTTGATACTGTAGACGGTGTGGAGGAACACTCCGGTGTGAATCCTATCTCGTCTACGGGCGATGGGGGAACCTCGGTCTCACGTGAGGAGTTCAATGTGGCCTTGGAGACATTGAAAACCTCCATGATGACCGAAGTTGAAAGCATGTTTACTAAATTTCTTGAGGGGCTTAAATTATCCACCGCACTGTTGAAAGTGGGTGATCCCACCAACAAGGTGACGGATGCTATCCCCGACAAGGGGGAAGCTAGTAGTGAGAAGGCTCCTTCTTCTAGTGGTAAGAATGGCACCGACATCTTTGCCCATGTGGAACCACCACTTGTTTATGGTGGACCGGTTCCTTCCACTCATTTGAATCATGCCGGTCATCCCCCTAAGATTGTGAAAAATGAGGATTTTGATTCTTGGGTTTGCCGCTTTAAACGTCATTTAAATCATGTGAACACTAACCTTTGGAGAATCATTGAAGAAGGTTTCTATCCACATGATCCAAGCAACTTCACTCCTCGAGAAGCCACAGACAATCAATTCAATGAGAATGCTCTCTTCATCATTCAAGATGCAATTCCACCCGAAGACCTACCTCATCTTCGTCCCTTCGCCTTGGCCAAAGATGCATGGCATTGTGTCGTCTCTCTCTACCGGGGAAGCGCAAGCATTCAACGCTCCAACTATGAAGTGGTACAAGATGAGGCCGATGAGTTTGCAATGAAGGAAGATGAAGAACCTCGTGAGCTCTATCGGAGAGTTACCAAACTCGTGGTCTCACTACGAGATCACGGGAGCAAGGACACAGATGACAATTGGATCAAGCGAAAATTCCTCAAGGCAATGATGCCCTATCACAAGGCCATGTCCTCCGTCATTCGTCAAAGACCGGACTTCCACACTTTGACCTCAAGCGAAGTGTTGGATGAGTTTGTGGCCATGAACATTTTGGACAAGACCACCGACAATGCGGTGCTCCATTCTCAACGGGCAAAGAAGCCTAACCTTGCATTGAAGGCCAAGCTCACCGTTGAAGATGAAGAAGAGGAAGAAGAGGAGAGCAACCCCGAAGATACGAAGTATGCATATCATGAACACATGGCACTTGCTTCAAGGCAATTTTGGAGCAAGAAAAACTCGAGGCCAAACTTTAGCAAAAACAACTCGAGTGGCACGAGGGGCAAGCAACGTGTAAGGACTTGCTAGAATTGCGGCAACGTGAGTCATTTTGTTGCGGAATGCCCGTATGAGAAGAGGGAAGACAATGGTGGCAAGCTCATCTGAAAGGACAAGGCCAAGTCGTTCCCCAACAAGAACAACTTCACCAAGAAGACCCCTCCCAAGGCATTGGTTGTATAAGAAGAGTACAATGAGGATGATGACGATGACGAAGATGATGAGTCGGTTGCCATGGCCTCCATTGCCATTGCGACGACTTCACGGGTGTCTCTCTTCGACTCACCCAATGAGAGCATCACCGCCAAGTGCCTCATGGCTAAAGCCACCAACAAGGTAACCCCCAATATCAAAACTATCATCATTAATCATCCTTCTCCGACGGATAGCATTAGTGAACTTGAGGGAGCTAATGTGGAGGCAAACGAGTTTGAGGCCTTTATGGGCAAACTTAAGGGAAAATCCAAGAAGCACTTTGTTGCTCTCTTGGAACAACTTGGTGAAGCCAATGACATGATCGAGGCTCACGAAGACACCATCTCTAAGATGGAAGGGCATAGTCGTGACTATGCCGATGAGATTTCGGATCTTTCCAATGCTCTTGAGGAAGAGCGTGGTCTTCGTTTGGCTCTTGAGGAGTCACACAACATTGATCATGCTAAGTTAAAGAAAGATTATGATCATGTTCTCATTGTTTCTCGTGTGCTAAATTCCGAGAAGGCCAAACTCGGGGTTGATCTTGCTAGACTTAAAGAGGAGTTTGATACACTTGACAAGGCCCACAAGGCCTTGAACGGTATTCACGCTAGCCTCAAGGAGTCTCATGATCAACTCCAAGTGAAGCTAACTAAGGAGAAATCAACTTTTCCTCATATGGTCTTAATTGATAATGCAAATGCTACTAACCCGTGTTGTGAGCATATACATCTTGTTGAGGAAAATGCTAAGTTGAAGGAGCAACTTGAGAGAGGTCTTGCGACTTGCATACAAGGCAAGGAGAACCTCAACGATCTCTTGATCAACCAAAAGGGAGTTGTGTCCAAGGAAGGGGTTGGGTACGTGCCCGACTCCAAGAACAAGAAGAAGAATGACAAGACCAAACAACCTCCTCCTCTCATGCAAACCTTTGTGAGGGAGGGAGAGAGTGCCCCCGAGGAGAAGAAGAAGAACAATGTCAAGAAGGGCAATGTCACCCTTCCCAACAAAGCCGGCGATTTTAACCCTTCTTATGTGTTATGCCGTGCTAATGATGGGCATGTCTATGCCAAATTTGTTGGTTCTCTTCATGAGTACATTGAATGGTCTATTTGGGTTCCTAAGACCCTTGTTACTAACATCAAAGGACCCATTATAAAATGGGTACCTAAAACCAAGCATTGATCTCTTGTAGGTGTTTGCTTCCGGTGGTGGATCATGGTTGCTCGACAGCGGAGCTACAAATCATATGACCGGAAGCAAGGACTTGGTGGTGGACGTGCACAAGGTTCCATATATGCCCACCAATGTCGAGTGGGGTGACGCCTCATCTTCTAAGGTATTGGGATTTGGCAAGGTGGTCATCTCTCATGATCTCACGATCGAGAAGGTCATGCTTGTTGAGTCCCTTGCATACAATTTACTTTCCGTTCGTCAACTTGCAATCATGGGCTTTGCCACTTTCTTTGATATCGATACTTTGGCCCTCTTGTGGAGCAAGACTCTTAAAGTAGCCTTTGTTGGGCATGTCAAGAACGGTCTATATGTGATTAACTTTTCGGAGCGACCCACTAAGACCGCGACGTGCCTAATGGCTAAAGTTGATGTGGGATGGCTTTGGCATCGCCGTTTAGCCCATGTCAATATGAGATCTTTGCAAAGTCTCCTCAAGGGGGACCATGTCCGTGGACTAACGAATGTTAGTTTTGCTAAAGATCGTGCTTGCAATGCTTGTATCGAAGGAAAGCTTCATGAGAAGGCTCACCCTCCCACGACTATCATTTACTCAAAGAGGCCTTTGGAGCTCCTTCACTAGGATCTCTTTGGGCCTCCATCCTTTGATAGTCTTGGGGGTAGGAAGTATTGCTTGGTGATTGTGTATGACTACTCAAGATATACTTGGGTGTATTTCTTCAAGAGGAAGAGTGAGACCCAACAAACCGTCATTGACTTTGCAAATGAAGCACAACGTTAACACAATGCAAAGATCTTGACAATAAGAAGTGACAACGGCACCGAGTTCAAGAACTACACCTTGGATGAGTTTCTTAGTGAGGAGGGAATCAAACATCAATATTCCGCACCCTACACCCCTCAACAAAATGGTGTTGTGGAGAGGAAGAACCGGACGTTGATGGATGCGGCAAGGACCATGATGGCGGAGTTCAAGTCTCCGTACAACTTTTGGGCCGAAGCCATCAACACCGCGTGTCATGCATCCAATCGGCTCTACCTCCGCAAGGGCTTGAACAAGACTCCATATGAGATACTCACCGGTAACAAGCCCAACCTCAAGTACTTCCGGGTATTCGGGTGTAAGTGTTTCATTCTCAAGAAAGGTGTTCGGTTGTCTAAATTTGAGGCTAGAGCTTATGTGGGCATATTTGTTGGTTATGCTACAAACTCTCATGCTTACCGTGTCCTCAATAAATCCACGGGACTTATTGAGGAGACGTGTAACGTGGAGTTTGATGAGAATAACGGCTCCCAAGTGGAGCAAAGTGGCACTTGTGATGTAGGTGATGAAATTCCTCCTCAAGCCATAAGAAGAATGGGTGTTGGTTTTATCCTACCCATTGAGGAACCCCTTGTGGCCGAAGGAGAAGGACAATGCTCCACTAAAGTGGAGCCATCACCAACCCAAGGCCCACACGCTTTCGAAGAACAAAGTGAAGGCCCTCAACCTCATGAACATGACCAAGGGCAAGATCATACTCAAGACTGTGTGGACACACCAAGTGATGCCCAAGGTCAAGTTCTCTCCCCTGAGCAAGTTCAAGATCAAGAACAAGTTCATGACGGCGCTCAAGATGATCAAGTAACCGCTCCTCAACTCACCACCAAGGAGGAATTAGAGCGTCATGCCGCCAAGGTTGCTTCCAAGCTCTCCACCAAGGATCATCTCATGACGAATGTGCTTGGAAGCTTAAGAAAGGGGGTAAGCACTCGTAGACAATTAGCAAATTATTGTGAGCATCACGCGTTTGTCTCTTGTGTGGAACCCCACAAGGTCTATGAAGCACTAGAAGATCCGGACTGGCTCAACACCATGCATGAAGAACTCAACAACTTCGAGCGCAACAAAGTGTGGAGATTAGTGCCAAGACCCGGGAATCACAATGTCATAGGAACCAAGTGGATATTTAAGAACAAGCAAGATGCCCATGGGATTATCATTCGCAACAAGGCTCATCTGGTAGCACAAGGCTACTCCCAAGTCGAGGGTATCGACTACGGTGAAACCTTTGCTCCCGTTGCTCGTCTTGAATCCATTCGCATGTTGATTGCATATGCTTCTCATCATAACTTTAAGTTACAACAAATGGATGTGAAGAGTGCTTTTCTTAATGGTCCCATTAATGAATTGGTTTACGTCAAGCAACCCCCCGGGTTCGAGGATCCCTACTTTCCCGATCATGTGTATCAACTCGATAAGGCACTCTATGGCCTTAAACAAGCCCCACGCGCGTGGTATGACCACCTTACCGAGTTGTTACAAGACCGTGGTTTTGAAGTTGGGCTAATCGACCCCACTCTTTTTACTAAGAAGATCAAAGGGGAGTTGTTTGTTTTCCAATTATATGTTGATGATATTATCTTTGGTTCTCCTAACAAAATTTTCAATGAGGAATTTGCCGCTCTCACGACCTCAAAGTTCGAGATGTCCTCCATGGGAGAGTTGAAATTCTTTCTAGGGTTCAAAGTGAAGCAAAGAAGAGAAGGAACCTTCATCAATCAATCCAAATACACTCAAGACATGCTCAAGAGATTCAAGCTAAGTGACGTCAAGCCGGCTTCCACTCCAATGCCCACCAAGTGCCAACTTGACTTAGATCCCAATGGTAAAGTGGTGGATCAAAAGGTATATCGTTCCATGATTGGATCCTTGCTTTACCTTTGTGCATCTAGACCGGACATCATGTTGAGTGTGGGAATTTGTGCATGGTTTCAAGCCACACCTAAGGAAAGTCACTATGTGGCGGTCAAACGAATCTTTCGATATTTGGCTCATACCCCAAACTTTGGCTTATGGTACCCAAAAGGATCAAACTTCAAGCTTGTAGGGTACTCGGATTCCGATTGGGCGGGAGACAAAGTGGATAGGAAGTCCACTTCCGGAGGGTGTCAATTCCTTGGTTGCTCTTTGCTAAGTTGGTCTTCCAAAAAGCAAAGTTGTGTGTCTCTCTTGTCCACTGAGGCAGAGTATGTTGCCGCCGGTAGTTGTTGTGCTCAACTCCTATGGATGAGGCAAACTTTAAAGGATTACGGTGTCACTTGTGACAAAGTGCCTCTTTGGTGTGACAATGAAAGTGCCATCAAGATCTCTCTCAACTCGGTGCAACACTTCAAGACGAAGCATATTGAAATCCGGTATCACTTCATCCGGGATCACATTACGCGAGGAGAGATCGAGCTCAACTATGTCAACACTCATGATAACCTTGCAGATATCTTCACAAAGCCCTTGGATGAAACAAGATTTCGTGAGTTAAGGCATGAGCTAAATATCATTGATTCGAGCAATGTTGCTTGAACTCTTGCACACCCCACCGTACTCAACATGTTGTCTTATTTAGATGTAGGCATGAACATAGGGGGAGTGATGTTCTCTCAATGAACTCTCCCTCCCCCCATTATGCATAAATTGATCAAGTCTTTCACATTAGCCATGTTTGATGGTACTTGTGCTTCAAAGACGAGTTTTGGTCATGGACCCAAGGATAATTCTTCGCGGTGCCATACCAATTGACTCAAACATACGTGGCATCGGCCACCGTCCTCTCTTCGGGAGGTTGGAGTTAGCCTTGTTGTTCTCGTGTTGTTTTCTCTTGTTCTGTCTTTGCTCTTTGTGTTGGGTTCTCCTAGGGTGTTTCTTCTCTCCTGTTTTGTGCCCCTTCTTCCTCCCTTCGGATTGCACTAATTTGATCTTGGCTTGTGCATAGGTGGTCGGGCGGTACAACCGGTATCACGAGCGGTTCTACCGCTGGTACCGGGTTGTGCCGTCCCAATGGGTCTCCGTTCAGTGCTTGGGTGGTTCCACCGCTCAAACTCACGGTAACCTACGTCTGGTACTACCGGTTGACGCTGAGCGGTACTACCGCTGCCTCCAAGGCACCGGCAGTATTGCCTCCAACCACTGGTCTGTACCAGACGAGCGGTACAACCGCTCCCCTAAGCGGTTCTACCGGGGCGTGTCTACGGGCCTATATATACTTGACAGGGCTGAAGGGTTGTCCTTTTTTCCCTTCGTCCTCGTTCCTCTTCTCTTTTCCCTAGCCGCCGACCATCTCTACCCCTGCCCCGGAGTGCATCTCGCACTTCGGATCCTTGGCTCTCTGTGGATTCTCTCCATGGAGGCCTCCCGATCTCTTCCCATGGATAGTGGTAATGCCTCGTGTTCTTTGCTTCTAGATCTTTCTAGGGTTCTTCCTTGTCTAGGGCACTACTTAACGTTCCGCGTTTAGTGTTCGAACTATGGTATAGAAGAGATCTTTGTTAGCCTCATGTCTTGTTTGCAGCACTTAGAATTCGGAATATTACTTGTGTGATTCGTATGCCTCGGTTAGATCTATCTTCCCTGGTAGTGCCACTGTTAGCGGTTCTATCGCCCCTACGGGCGGTACAACCGCTGGAGCGGTACTACCGGCGGAAGATCCAGTACAACCGGAGTATATCAACCACAAAGCACTGTTCTATCTTCTCTGTTGTTGCAACTTGTTCCTTTTCTGCTAGTGGGTGCAATCCTCTCATCCTTGTTGGGTTTTTGTGTGTTCTTTTTGTGTGTGTTCAGGTGGCTCTAGTTCTCGCTCCGCTCCTCGCAAGACCAAGAAGAGGGCATGAAGGACCTTGCGCCCGGTTGTGTCTGATGATGAAGAAGAAGTTGTGATTCCCACCAAGCCCACTCACCGTGAAAAGTTTGCAGCTGCTAAGAAACGTGTGGTTATGCCATTGCATCATTGGAAAGCCAAGGATTAGGAAGCCTTCTGATCAAAGAATCTGTATGAGGTTCCCATTGCTCCCCGTGGGACCACCGTTCAGTTCCGGAATGAGATGCAAGTGCGGATTGTTCATGAACTCTTTGAGCACAACAAGAACAGATATGCCAAACAATGGACAATTGATCTTGACCATTGGAGAAACAACATGGAGTATTTTGGTGAGGCGCTGGCTCTCTGCAAGGAGTTTGATCTTGTCAAGCTCATGTCAGTCAACTGTGACTTTGATGTTCAACTTATCCATCAGTTCTATGCCACGGTTCATTTTGGGGAAGATGATGCGCGCACTCTCGCCTTCATGTGTCGCAATGAATTGTTTCACGTTCCCTGGAGGGCATTCTACAATGCTATTGGGTACGAGGATACCGGTCTGGAAGGAAGGGGTGGCATTTGCCCTCATGATTTTCCCGAGTCCATGCTTAAGGAGAAGCTTGCCCCTCTGTACATTTGGGGCCGTGGGAATATTGGAGAATCCAAGGATTTGGAGAAGGTCTATGACATCATGCACCGAGTGTTCCGCAATGTGCTCTTGCCCAAGGTGGGCAATCAAGATGAGATTCATGGCTATCTGGTTGATTTGATGGTTGCTATGAAGACCATGGTGGGGACAGGGGCAACGTTTGATGTGTCAAATTGGATGTGGCATGAGATGTACAACATGGTCATCTACCGTAAAGTCCCAATCTATGCCCCGTTTGTCATGTGCTTTCTAAACTCTGTGTGGGCTGTTCATCGTCCTGGAGAGCTCCTCACTTCTCCAGACAACCTCACTGTTCATGAGGTCAAGCTCCTTAAGAAGAAGAAGCATGCCGTGCTTCGCTTCCCTGAAAATGCTCCTGAGGATGTCTATGCTACCTCTGACGATGAGGACTTTGAGCTGGAGCCAGGGGCCAAGCCTTCGTGGGTGGCCAAACTTACTGCCAAGGTGAAGAAGACCTTTTGTCTCCAGGATGACATCCAGAAGAAGATGTATGAGGCACATGTCAATGAGAAGCTTGCACGGCGTCGCCAAATTGCAATGATGAAGCACCTCAACATGCCGGTTCAGAGTGGCTCTGAGAAGAGCATCACCCTAGAGGAGCGTTGGATTTCTACCCATAGCACCTGAACTGATGATGAAGCCCCTCCCCAGCCATCCTCCTCATTTGCAGCAGCTGACAATGCCATGGAAGAATCTGATCACGACGACGATGACGACTCTGATGATGAGGATCCAGATGCGACCGAGGAGTCAGAGGAGGACGCCTGAGCTTTGGGACGCTAGCTTCGCTCTTTTCCTTTTTGGTGTCTTGATGCCAAAGGGGGAGAGGGTTCTATAGGTCTCGGGGATTTGCTTGTTTTTTTTGTTCGTGGACTTGTTTCGTTCCTTGCTGTGTGTGAGACTTATGTTACTCCTTTTCTCTTTCTGTTCATCGGTCTTTATCGTTTTTATTACCGCTAAGTATTATATTGTCTCTCCTTTTCGTGCTCAGAGTGGTGAGTCTATAAATCTAGGGGGAGTCTAGTCCTGAAAGTGTGCCCATGCTTTCTAACAGCTAGTTCCTGTTGGGGCACACATTCAGGGGGAGTTCCGTCTAGATTTCATTGACTTATCTCTTGCAAATCGTGTTGTTTCATCATCCACCAAAAGGGGGGAGACTGAAAGGGCATTTCCCTTCTTTATGTTTTGGATGATGATGACAACCCTTTGTGGTCTAATCATGTGCTATATGTTTCAGGTTCTCGATGCTTAGGCCTACATCGGATTGCTATTGCCTCTCGAAGGAAAAGATCGAAGACGTGTCCTCTACGCTTTTATTTTCTTTGGTCGTAGAGTACCCGTACTATCAAGAGGGAATCCTCATTAGGAAGCTCTGGGGGAATCAGTTCACGTACACTTTCCTCGCCCTTTCTTTGTCTTCCTCAGTTGCGTGAGAGAGAGTTTCCCCCTGTCTTTCCCTCTTGTTTCTGCTCTTCCCAGCGGTTGTACCGCTCCCTGGAGCGGTTGTACCGCTGGACCTTGACGCTCTCCAGCTTTGACCGAGCGGTTGTACCGCTGCCTCCGGGCGGTGGTACTGCCACCTTGCTCAACAAAGGCTAGGACGGTGGTTCCGGCCATCCAACGCTCAAGTACCGCTCAAGGCTCTGTTTTGATGCGGTTCTCGGGCGGTGGTGGCCCGGTTGATCCGGTCGATCCACGTTGACCGGTACCACCGGTGGTCTGAGCCGTTCTTCCGCTCAGAACTTCGCTGTCCAAGAGCTCAGGGCCATGCGGTTGTTCCGGACTTGCACCGCTCAAGACCGGTCTCGTCTCTGTTTTGAGGCGGTAGTTGTGCAGTGGCTGGGCGGTTGGTCCGGTCATTCTCTTAACCGGTACCACCGCCTAGTGGCCCGGTTGTACCGCTTGGTAGGGTTCGGCAGCTACACCGCGAGTCCCGGTTGTACCGGGACAAGGACCGGTTGTACCGAGACAAGGACCGGTTGTACCGCTGCGGGGCTAAAAACGCAGCAACGGCTGGATTTTTAGGGTTACTATATAAGAGTGTTTCTCCCACCTACCACTCTCACATTTGACCTCTCTCACTCCACCATTAACGCACTTCAAGCTCTCTTGCCTGATCTCTCTCTAGCCACTCAAACTTGTTGACTTGCTAGGGATTGAAGGAGGAGACCTAGATCTACACTTCCACCAAAGGATATTTCCTTCCCCCATACTTTCTTGTGTGGATTTTGTTACTCTTGGGTGTTTGAGCACCCTAGATGGTTGAGGTCACCTCGGAGCCATATTCCATTTGGTGAAGCTTCGTGGTTTTGTTGGGAGCCTCCAGTTAAGTTGTGGAGAGAGCCCCAACCTTGTTTGTAAAGGTTCGATCGCCGCCTTCAAGGGCACCAATAGTGGAATCATGGCATCTCGCATTGTGTGAGGGCGTGAGGAGAATACGGTGGCCCTAGTGGCTTCTTGGGGAGCATTGTGCCTCCACACCGCTCCAACGGAGACGTACTTCCTCTCAAAGGGAAGGAACTTCGGCAACACATCCTCGTCTCCACTGTCTCCACTCTTGGTTATCTCGTGCCTTTATTTGAGCAAGCCTTTTTGTTTCATATCTCTTGCTTGCTTGTGTTCCTATACTTGTTGCATCATATAGGTTGCTCACCTAGTTGCATATCTAGACAACCTACTTTGATGCAAAGTTTAAATTGTTAAAGAAAAGCTAAAAATTGTTAGTTGCCTATTCACCCCCCTCTAGTCAACCATATCGATCCTTTCAATACACCAGGCTTCCAAGCCGTGGCTTGATAGCCAATTACGAGGGTCCTTTCAAACTCTTTGTTGCTTTGCAAAAAAGAGCCCCCAAGTAACTTTGTGAGCGATGCTCAGCGTGTGCCTATGTTTGAGTTTGTACTGTGTACAATACTCTCTTTGGCTCCGCAAATGTTTCCTTGTGTGGCTGAAATGCCTATCAAGAGGTGTAGCTGTGGTTCAAACATGACCAAGCCCCCTAGTGATTTTCCTTATCTTTATGCAGCTGCTAAAGCCGGTTTAATAAAGACTCCGCTTTGAACGTTAACTTGGAAAAGCACACACATGATATAAGAAAGAACAGATACCCCGCTTATAACGGAGGCTCCGGTTTATTATATGGTATATACACTATCATAAATATGTAGAGGTGAAGAGCCTATGGCTTCAAGTATAGTAAGGCCGAAGGAGAGCTATGTTCCATGGCCGCTTTGTCTCCTCCTCCGATTGACGTGAGTCTTCATGCTCTCGAACATCAATGAGGTAGTAGGATCCGTTGTGCAGATTTTTGCTGACCACAAAGGGTCCTTCCCAAGGGGGGGATAACTTGTGCATATCAGTCTGATCATGGATGAGCCGGAGCACCAAATCACCTTCTTGAAAGGTTCTAGTTTTAACCTGGCGGTTGTGATAACGTCGAAGACCTTGTTGATAAATCGCCGAACGTGCTGCTGCAAGATCCCGCTCTTCATCCAACAGGTCCAGAGAATCCTGACGTGCCTTCTCATTATCAGCTTCAACATAAGCTGCCACACGGGGCGAATCGTGACACATGTCACTAGGAAGAACCGCCTCCGCTCCATAAACCATGAAGAAAGGCGTGTAACCCGTAGACCTATTGGGTGTGGTGTTGATGCTCCATAACACAGAAGGTAGCTCCTCCACCCAACAACCCGGCGTCTACTTTAAGGGAACCATAAGCCTTGGTTTGATACCCCGTAGTATTTCTTGATTTGCCCTTTCCGCTTGACCATTAGATTGGGGGTGAGCCACTGATGCTAGATCAAGCCGGATGTGCTCACGTTGACAGAATTCTTCCATCTCTCCTTTTGACAAGTTAGTGCCATTATCTGTTATAATGCTATGTGGAAAGCCAAACCGGAATATCACCTTTTTGATGAATTGAACCGCCGTGGCTGCATCACACTTGCTGACTGGCTCTGCCTCTACCCATTTAGTGAATTTATCAACTGCTACTAACAGATGGGTCTTCTTGTCCTTGGAGCACTTGAAGGGTCCAACCATATCCAGCCCCCAAGTTGCAAACGGCCATGTAATTGGAATCATCCGCAACTCTTCAGCCGGAATGTGCGCACGGCGGGCAAACTTTTGACATCCATCACATCTTTTGACTAAATCCTCCGCATCAGCATGCGCGGTCAACCAGTAAAAATCGCGGCGAAAAGCTTTAGCAACCAACGACTTTGAACCGGCATGGTGACCACAATCCCCTTCATGAATTTCTCGCAAAATCTCACAACCTTCTTGAGGAGAAACGCATCGCTGAATTGCTCCTGAAACACTGTAATGATGTAACTCCCCGTTGAGTATGGTCATGGACTTGGAACGCCGGATTATCTGTCAAGCCAACATTTCCTCAGCTGGTAACTCGCCCCGGTTCATGTAATCCAGATATGGGATCGTCCAATCCGGTATGGCATGCAGAGCTGCCACCAACTGAGCCTCCGGATCAGGAATAGCCAAATCTTCTTCGGTTGGTATTTTGACTGACGGATTGTGCAATACATCAAGAAAGACATTGGGCGGAACCGGTTTACGTTGGGAACCAAGACGACTTAAAGCGTCCGCCGCTTCATTCTTCTGCCGGTCTATATGGTCCACCTGATAACCTTTAAAGTGACTAGCCACTGCGTCCACCTCTCGCTGATATGCAGCCATGAGTGGGTCCTTAGAATCCCAAGTGCCAGACACTTGCTGAGCCACTAGATCTGAATCGCTGAAGCACTTAACTCAGCTCAAATTCATCTCTTTAGCCATCCGAAGACCGTGGAGTAAAGCTTCATATTCAGCTGCATTGTTAGTACAAGGGAACATTAAACGGAGGACATAACAAAACTTGTCACCTCATGGGGAAGTTAATACGACTCCAGCCCCCGAACCCTCTAACTGTCTGGACCCATCAAAATGAATAGTCCAATATGTATTATCTGGTTTCTCCTCAGGTGCCTGTAACTCCGTCCAATCGTTGATGAAATCTACGAGTGCCTAGGACTTGATCGCCGTGTGGGGTATATATTTGAGCCCGTGGGGTCCAAGCTCAATGGCCCACTTGGCAATCCGGCCAGTTGCCTCTCTGTTTTGAATGATTTCGCCCAGAGGAGTTGAACTGACCACTGTGATAGGATGGCCCTGAAAATAGTGTTTGAGCTTCCGGCTTGCCATAAACACCCCATACACCAATTTCTGCCAATGCGGATACCTCTGCTTTGACTCAATGAGCACCTCACTGATAAAATAAACCCGCCGTTGAACCGGATACTCTTTGCCAGGCTCCTTGCGCTCTACCATAATGGCTACGCTGACAGCCCGGACATTAGCAGCCACATATAATAATAATGGCTCTTTATCGATCGGTGCTGCCAGCATGGGCGGTTCCACTAGCTGCCTCTTCAGATCTTCAAACGCCTTATCAGCTGCCTCACTCCACACAAAGTTATCCATTTTCTTGAGCATCTGATATAAGGGGATGGCCTTCTCTCCAAGGCGACTGATAAACCGGCTCAAGGCTGTAATCCGGCCGGCCAGACGTTGCACATTGTTAATACACGCCGGTTTAGCCAAGGATGTAATTGCTACAATCTTTTCCGGATTAGCCTCAATGCCTCTGTTTGAAACCAGAAAGCCTAAGAGCTTGCCTGCCGGGACACCAAAAACACACTTCTCTGGATTGAGCATCATCTTGTAAACCCGGAGATTGTCAAAGGTTTCCCGTAGATCATCTATCAAAGTCTCCTCCTTTCTGGATTTGACCACAATATCATCTACATACACATGAACATTGCGCCCAATTTGCTTATGAAGGCAATTCTGAACACATCGCTGGTAAGTTGCCTGGGCACTCTTGAGTCCAAAGGGCATGGAAACATAGCAGAAGGCTCCAAAGGGAGTTATAAAGGCTGTCTTCTCCTGGTCCTTAACTGCCATTTTGATCTGATGATAACCAGAGTAAGCATCCAAAAAACACAAACGGTCACAACCCGCCGTAGCATCAATTATCTGATCAATGCGAAGGAGAGCAAAGGGGTCTGCAGGGCAAGCCTTGTTTAAATCTGTGTAGTCCACACACATACGCCAAGTGCCGTTTTTCTTAAGAACCAGCACCGGATTGGCTAACCACTCTGGATGAAAAACTTCAACAATAAACCCAGCAGCCAACAAACGGGCGACCTCTTCACCTATAGCCTTGCGCCTTTCCTCGTTGAAATAGCGGAGGAACTGTCGGACCGGTTTGAATTTAGGATCAATGTTGAGTGTGTGCTCAGCGAGTTCTCTCGGTACACCTGGCATGTCAGAAGGTTTCCATGCAAAGATGTCCCGATTCTCATGGATGAACTCGATGAGCGCGCTTTCCTATTTGGGATCCAGGTTAGCGCTGATGCTGAACTGTTTGGATGAATCGCCAGGGACAAAGTCAACCATCTTAGTGTATGTAGCTGATTTGAACTTCAATGCTGGATCATGTTCCATAGTTGGCTTTTTTAAGGAGGTCATGTCTGCCGGATCAACTTGCTCCTTATAGAATTTTAACTCCTCCATGGCACAAACCGACTCAGCATAAGCCGCATCGCCTTCTTCACACTCCAAAGCAATCTTTCTACTTCCATGTACCGTGATAGTCCCCTTATGACATGGCATTTTAAGCTGTAGGTAAACATAACATGGCCTTGCCATAAACTTAGCATAAACCGGCCACCCAAACAATGCGTGATACGGACTTTTGATCTTCACCACCTCAAATGTCAATGTTTCTGACCTTGAATCGTAGTCATCTCCAAAAGCTACCTCCAAAGCTATCTTACCAACGGGATATGCAGACTTACTAGGCACCACACCATGAAATACCGTATTCGACGGTTTAAGATCCTTATCTGTCAACCCCATACGGCGAAATGTATCATAATACAAAATATTGATACTACTTCCTCCATCCATGAGCACTTTAGTGAACTTGTATCCCCCAACTTGAGGGGCTACCACCAAGGCCAAATGACCTGGATTATCAACCCGGGGCGGGTGATCCTCTCTGCTCTACAAAATAGGTTGCTCCGACCAGCGTAAATACTGAGGTACTACCGGCTCAACAGAGTTGACTACCCTTTTGTGAAGCTTCTGATCACGTTTGCACAAACTAGTAGTGAAGACATGATATTGCCCGTTGTTCAGCTGTTTGGGATTGCTCTGATAACCCGACTGCTGCTGCTGCTGACTCCCCTGATGGTTGTAACCTCCCTGGTTGCCTTGGTGTCCTTGATTGACGTGTCCGGTTTGATTGCTTGGAAACCTTGAACTAGAACCACCGCCTCCGTAACCCGGCCCGTGGAAACCTCCTCCTGAACCACCGGGCGGGCCGTTGTCATATTGGAACATATTGGAATTCTTGAAGTCCCGCATGATATAACAATCTTTCCAGAGATGTGATGCCGGTTTCTCCTTCGATCCTTGCTTTGGACAGGGCTGATTTAGCAAACGCTCCAAATTGTTGCCTGGACCTCCACTCCTCTGGGGATGCTTGCCTTTACGGCGCTGGCCATTCTCCTGCGCATTGGTATTTGCGACAAAGTCCAAACCACTATCGGCCTGGCGCTTACCAGTGTTTCCATGGCCTGCTAGATTGTGTTGCTAGCCTTTGGCATTGCCGGTCTTCTTACCCTTCTCCGGTTTGTCCTCCTCTGAATCCGGATCCTTGGTATTATCTGAATCGGCATATTTAACCAAAGCGGCCATGAGTGTTGACATGTTGTTGCAATGATGTTTGAGCCTTCCCAACTTCTGTTTCAATGGTTTGAAACGGCAATTGCCCTCTAACGTTAACACTACGGTGTCTGCATTGATACGATCTGATGAATGCAAAATTGCCGAGACCCGTTTGACCCAATGGGTCGTGGAATCCCCTTCCTCTTGGACACAAGCGGCCAAATCTACAATTGACATTGGCTGCTTACACGTATCCTTGAACTTCTGGATAAACCGGTGCTTCAGTTCGGCCCATGATCCAATAGAGTTGGTCGGCAAGCTCTTCAACCAAGTGAGAGCTGTTCCTTCCAACATCATGGTGAAATATTTAGTACACACCGCCTCATCCACATCTAACATCTCCATTGCCATCTCATAGCTCTCCACCCACGCCTCTGGCTGCAAATCGGTGGTATAATTTGGTACCTTACGAGGTCCCTTGAAATCCTTGGGTAGTCGCACATTACGCAAAGCAGGAGTTAAACACGATACCCCTAAGGAATTGAACATCGCCCTTGGCTCCACGAAGGCGGTGGGGTGAACCGGAGTATGCTGTCGTGCTTCGTGTCGAGCTGTCAACTCGGCCTCTCGACGTGCGCGGCCATGGTCCACAACATCTTGCGAATTAGAACCTCCCCCAGCTAGGTTGTTCCGTCGTGGTGAATTTCGGCGGCGTGCACCACTGGACACGATCGGTTCATCTTCCACGTGTCTGCTATAACTCCGGCTTGGACGGGGAGTGGAATGAATCCTCTCACGGTTGTGTGAATATGCTTGCTGTTGATTTAGCGCTGTCTGAAGGAGATCCCTGGCCCGACGTGCTTCCACTGCAATTGGTGACTCGTTGTCGGTTGGGAGGGCCGCCAGGCGTGAAGCGGCAGCCACAATGTTGTCCGACGGGTTGGAATAATGCCCGGGCGGTGTTGATGGTACACCGTTGTTCTCGCGAGGCAGGTCCGTCGTGCGCGGTAGAACCGGCGCTCCTGCTCCCGGCGCCCCCGCCCGGTTTAGCGTGGCTTGGTTACCAGCTCCTGCACCTGGCGTGTTGAAAAGATTCTGCGGCTCATAAACCAACGGGAGACGTGATCGGTACCTTCTTCTCATGACTTCCTCTGAAGCATTCTGATCCAGTCTAATCCGGTAAGCCTGTGCTTCCAACTCGGCCCGCTCCGTAGCCATCCTGGTGTTCTTTGCTGCAAGGTCCGCTTTAGCCTGGGCTATCTGATCTTTCACTTTTGCAATCTCCGCATCGTGTTGATCCCTGGCTGCTGCATCTACCTCCGCGGACATCAATGTTGCCAGAGCGTTGAACAAATCAGACAAGACTTGGGCCGGAGGTGGCGCCGAGCTTCCTGCCCCTGCTGGTGTGGCCGTCGTTGAACCGGAGAGCATTGCTGCGGCGGTAGATGAATGAGGCGCCGATTGTGTGCCGACCATGAAGATGGCGGCCCGATTTGGCAGACCGGGGGAATCCGGAATACTGTTGCCCTCGGATCCTCCCTCAATCCGACCGTCCTGCAACTGGTAAAGCGATTCAGTTTCTCTAGAAGACTAGTCATCAGAGCAGACTACGGTTTCTCCATCGGACACCGGTCCGTCCTTGTACCCTGATCCATGGATGACACCTATGAAAACATGCCTTGCCTCGGGCTGAACCGGCGAAGAACTTGCACGCCGAGCTGTTTCGATGATGTCGGTGCAGATGTCCGGCTCGGGGGCCGGTTCGCCGATCTTGCCGATGAAGACATGAATCCCACCAAAGGGGACCCGGTACCCGTATTCGATTGAATCGGCCTCGGGACCCCATCCTACGTTGTCGATGTAGAGCTTGCCGCGGCGACTCTTCGTCATCCGGCCCACAGCGTATCCCTTGAGTCCATCGAAGCTGCCCTTCAAGAACTCAAAACCATCGTGCGATAGCCCCATGGTGGGCGCGAACTGTCGTGGGTTTGTCACGGCAGATGTCCTCGTGAAAGGACTTAGTCGTGGAGCCATCGGAACGGGTTAGCTTAAGGGGTTAAACCGGACAAGGGGACATGGGAGTTTATACTAGTTCGGCCCCTTCGATGAAGGTAAAAGCCTACGTCTAGTTGTGATTGGTATTGCTAGGGTTTCGAAGGCCAGGGAGCGAATCCGCTTTGTCTGGCTCTCGAATTGTTGTTGTCTGTCCCTAAACCGTGGCCGGGTCGTCCCTTTATATACATAGGTTGACGCCCGCCGGGCTACAGAGTCCCGAAGCCGGTTTATAAACGTATCCGGTTCGGCCTCTGTCTTTCTATCTTACTATACAAGTTACATAACTAGGCCGGTTTACATTTATAGACTGTAACCCGCCTTTGGGCCCTCCGTAAAGCGCCATCATCTTTACATCTTCATGGGCTTCTAATCTTCAAAGAGTCAACCCGGCTACATAAGGCCGGTTTACCTCCAGTAGTAATATCCCCAACACATCTGGACCTGATGAACTATTTAAACACTTGTATTTTGAGCCTGAATATACTTTGATTTACTAATACGCTGCAGATCTGAGATTACCATATCGATCTGTGAAACTTGTTTTTCCCTTACTTTGACATTTTCAGATATGTACCTTCCTTACCAATGTAGGCGGTTTAAATTAAAAAAAATGATAATCCGACAGGTAGAAAATGACAATCTGGCAGGTACCATTAGTCCCCTCTTAAACCGCCGATTCGCTTATCTTTGTAACCCCTCCAATGTCAGGCTCCGATTTAACAATGTGCATCAGCCTCTGTCTTCTCCTTCTGATCTTGCGTCGCTTTATGCTTGTCTGTCATAAACCCTAAACTGGCATTTGATCTTTTTCCATCTTTTCATTTGAAATGGACAAACAATTTTATGCTTGTAACTGGGTCCCGTCCCGGGTTACCGAAGAGAAACTAACCAGATGTGTTGCAAGTGGCGTTTTAGCAAAGAAAGACGTCATCCACTGGAGGGCCCCTGGTCCGGAAAATCCTGAGCCCAAGGATGGAGAAGTAATCGTGTTCGTTGACCACCTAGGTCGAGGGTTTATCCCTCCTAGATCAAAAAATTTCCGAGATGTGCTTGCTAGCTTCCAACTCTATCCTCAGGACATCGGACCAAACTCTGTGTCCAATGTTTGTAATTTCCAAGTATTTTGCGAGGCTTATGTTCAAGAAGATCCCATAATTGAACTCTTTGGGTATTTCTTTAATTTTAACCATCGTACAGAGTTTACAGATGGACCCAATACAGAACTTGGCGGAATGGCTATTCAAAAGAGGAAGGATGTTAGTTTCCCTCACACCAAACTTCATAGTCACCCCAAGGATTGGAATCAGACTTGGTTTTATTGCCGAGATACGTCTCCAACTGATGAGAATCCTCTATCGGGTTATCGTCCTCACCGGCTTAGCAACACACAACCATTTTCTTAGAGGGTGACTGCAAAGGAACGATCCAACTACGCAGCACAACTCTCAAAGCTTAGAGCCTTTATGGCAAACGGTTTAACATGAGTTGACTTTGTTCGCTGCTGGATATCCTGGAGCATTCTGCCTTTAAGCCGGCGCCCTAGTTTAATGTGTGAGTACACAGGGGACTTGAAAGATCCTCAACGCCATATTAATATTCAGCTAACAGAGGCTGAAGTTAATGAGGCTGTTAAGAAAATATTGAATGAACCGGAGGCTGTTGGCAGCAAGACAGGGCTAAGTCCTTTCTGCACTTTGAATAAACCGCCAGCTGTAAGAACCATATAACTTCTTGTTTTAGCTTGATCGTTTTAAATATTCTCTCAAAAATTTCTCCATCTTTGACAGGGCGATGATCCATTCTGGAAGAAGAAGCCACATGATAAACCGGCCAAGACACCTCGCCCCAAGACCAAGGTTACTAAAAGTCCTGCCAAGAAGAAAAGCGCTGAACCCTCTGAACCGAATGTTGATGATGACCCGGATAATCCGGACTCAAAGGTAGAACTTGACTCTCTTGGTTTGTTTTTCATACACCTCATTAACAATGACTATTATCAGGATGACGCTGAAGGCAGCCAAGCCAATGCCGTAGAGGTAATTATTCTTTCCTCCGGTTCAGATCCTCTGCCAACACAGAAAATCCGTCAAGCAAGCCGGAAAGTAAGATTTTCTCACCCCCTAGCTCACTTGGACCCAAACTTTGTTTTGAAGAAGCGGCAACATGAAGCTCGCCGCACAACCCGGCACAACGGCCAAGTGGTCACTTCAGCCGGTTTACTGAACACTCCGGTTCAGAAACGTCAATCTGAGGTCTCACATACTTCTGATACTTCTTATCCCAAGGCAAGCTATTTCCGACAACCTCTTAATCTGTCCGATTCAAATTATCAAGGAACGCCTCATTCATCATCTGGCGAGTAAACGGCCACACAACTCCCTCCTCTTAAGACTGTTCTTGGGTAAACACTCTGAACTTAATCTTTTGGCGCTTTATACTTTCGTGTTATACTAACTTTTATATCCTTTCCTTTCAGAGCCAAGGCCAGGCCTAGCAAAAAGGCCAAGTTGAATAAACCAGCGGATGATAACCCGACTGATGATAACCCGACTGAAGATAACCCAAAACATTTTGAGACGAACGTTGATGACATACATGATGATCTGCCACCGAACACCATGATACCTTTGTTGAACCGATGGAAACAAATCCAATGAGCCAGACTGCTAAACCGCCGAGCCCAGCGAAAGCGGCTGATAAACCGCTGAGCCCAGCCAAGACTGCTGAAGATAACACAGATGGCATCATGATTACCGGTGTTGGCCATGCCACCCCTGGCAATCCTATCACTTTATCAAAGCATAATGCCAAGGAAGAATTTGCTGCTATGGATAAAGGCAAGTGGAAGGCAGACTTATCCAGCTATGCCCACCTGACTGCCGAGGAGATTCATTCCGGCTTCTTGAACCGCATGTATACCAGTCGTGACTATGAAGCCGGTTTAGTAGGCTTGATGAAGGAGCGATATGAGGTAAACACTTGTTTAACTCTTTATAACTGTTTCTCTTGTTCCATTTCTACTATCAACTCTAGCTAGCAGCCCCCAAGGGCCGGTTTATGATATCAACATGAACCGGGACTTCATAATACTTCAATTTTTGCCTTTAGGATAAATCGGTACCTTCCTGTTATGAAGCTTCCAAAATTCTTGATAACCATCTCTATAAACCGGTTGATGAAGAAAAATCCATAATTTCTGTCTTGAGCAAATATACATTAGCCCCCAAGTGCCAAGAATATAACTTGTTATGTACTTGGGACCTAAAATGTCAGTTGAGAAAAACCATATGTATTAGCCCCCAGGTGCCAAGTGCATAACTTGTTATGTGCTTGGGACTTCCAACATGCACTACTGACTTATAAAATATCAAGTCCCAGCAAGCTGAAACCTCCAAGGCTAAAGAAGAGCTGACTGGCGCTTTAACCGCCATGGAAAAAATGAAGGAAAGCTTCAAGAGCGAACGGGCAGGATGGGATACTGAAAAGACAACTCTGCTAAAGTGGGTGGAAGATGCGGAAACAACTCTTAAACCGGTAGCAGATGAATTGACTGGCTTGAAGCGGCAAATCAATGCCATGACCACTGCTGTATTTGGTAAGTACCTTTATGATAAGCTTCAATATGTATTATCCCATAAACTGCCGGTTTATCAAATATGTGCAATGATGCAGGATCCCGTGTTACCCACTTGGGCTCTGATATGCAGAAGAAGCTGAAGGCTGCCTATACTCTGATAGATCAATTATATTCTGGCGCCGAATGGGCCATTTGCACTGCTGCTCATAACAAACCACCCCCAACCTTGATCAAGAAAACCCTTGAGAAGCTGTCAATGTTGCCTGCCCGGTTGGTCGAGTTAAAAAGATCTGCTGCAAGGTCAGGTGCTCTCACTGCGCTAATCCGGGCTAAAGCTTGGGTACCAGATCTGGACTCAGCAGATATAGGAAGCGACTATCTGAGCCTAAAGGAAGATGGTTCATAATTCAACAATGATGATCTTTGAAGGTTGACCAAGGAAATACGCCCCCTAGCGAGCAAACCAGCTGAAGAAACAAATCTTTCTCATTATCAGCCAGTTTATGATACTGACAACACACACATCCTGCGCTGACTCATGATGTGGAAGATCTTATCGCGCCAATCCGTAAGCATACCTATGCCCCTGATGTTGACCCCTCCACCCTTATAAGCGACGAAGCTGTATTCAAGGCCCTAAACTGGAATCAACTAGACAACCATTGACTTCCAGCTGCTGGGTAGAGAGGAGGAGGATGAACCGGCACAGGATGACCTGCAGCCATCAAGCCAGCCCGAAGAATCATGATCTGGAGGCCAGTTTAGCCCTCTGCATACTGCAATCCTTTGCTTGAAAAACAGTTATCCTTTTGGCCATTAAAGCGCCTTGTAATAGGCTAGTTTAAACACTTGGTCTCTATGCCATCGTGCATATTCACTTTTGCCTGATACTGTTAATCCGCCATAATTTATGTTATGCCTACTTATGATCCTTAGTAGCTTTGTTAAATCTGTTTCTGCATATGACAAGTATAAAGTGCCATGGCGGTTTATCACCAGGCGGGTCATAATGCCCAACATATAGCCCATGTTTATAACCAGGCTGTAAATAATAATAATCAAATATGAAATATATCATACCTGTGATATTGAATCACATCATTGGCTTACCAATATTTCGTCGGAAGGGTGATGACCCAAATCTTGAATACTGATAACTCCTCCTTACTTTGCTGGCTTATAATAAAACCATGCCGGGTTGTAATGAACACCGTATTATTCTTATATCATACTAGTGACTTGTAGTCAAAGCCAAACTGGGTCAATCATCACCAGATTATACCTGATCATGTACTGACAACTTATAGTTGAGAGCCAAGCCGGGTCAATAAACGCCGGTTTATCACAAGATATTATAAACCTCATCAAAGGAGAAAGAACTGGGCAAATAAAGACATAAAAATAACATGCAAGGCTTTTCATAGGCTACTAGGCCCAAATCGAGGCTTTTCACGGGCTGCCATGCCACTGAGTTAAACCATTTTACAAAGCCTTTTAAGATGGACCTCACATTAACCAATCATCGTTTTAACTTTGACAAGTTCAGGGTCTATGAGATTGACTTGTCAAACGTTCGGCGGGTCATACCAGGATTACCTGGACGGAGTGGCTTACTTGAAAAGGCAGGATAACCCGGGGTTTTAGGTGAATACACCTGGCTTCCAAGCCTGGCTTGATAGCCTATTGCAAGGGTGTAAACTCTTTGTTCTTTGAGAAGCAAAGAGCCCCCAAGCAACATTTGAGTTGTGCTCAGTGGGTGCCTATGTTTGAGTTGTGCTGTTGCAACACTCTCTTTGGCCCCACATGATTTCCTTTTGGCCTTAGGCCGATCAAGAGGTGTAGCTATGGTTCAAATACAACCAAGCCCCCAAGTGATTTCCCTAGTGGCCTCATGCCGATCAAGAGGTGTAGCTATGGTTCGAATACGACCAAGCTCCCAAGTGATTTTCCCTTTTTATATATGGCTTTATAAGCCGGATCAATGGATAAACAGAACTCCGCTTTGTAAACAGAAGCCCCCATGTAACCACACATGACGTAAGAAAAACAACAGAGACCCCGCTTTAGCTGAGGCTCTGGTTTATTATATTGAACATAATATATACATTGTCATAATTATGTACATAAAAAGAGCCTGTGGCTCAAGTATAATAAGGCCGAAGATGAGCTATATTCCATGGCTGTTGGGTATCCTCCTCCGATTTACATGAGTCTTTGTGCTCTCGAACATCGATAAGGTAGTATGATCCGTTGTGCAGATTTTTGTTGACCACAAAAGGTCCTTCCCAAGGTGGGGATAACTTGTGCATATCAGTTTGATCTTGGATGAGCCGGACCACCAGATCACCTTCTTGAAAAGTTCTGGTTTTAACCCGGCGGCTGTGATAACAACGCAGGTCTTGCTGGTAAATCGCCGAATGAGCCGCTGCAATATCACGCTCCTCATCTAAAAGGTCCAGTGAATCCTGACGTGCTTTGTCATTATCAGCTTCAACATAAGCCGCCACACGGGGCGAGTCATGACGGATGTCACTAGGGAGAACCGCCTCTGCTCCGTAAACCATGAAGAAAGGTGTGTAACCCGTAGATCTGTTCGGTGTGGTATTGATGCTCCATAACACATAAGGTAACTCCTCCACCCAACAACCCGGCGTCCGCTTTAAAGGAACCATAAGCCGGGGCTTGATGCCTCTCAAAATCTCTTGATTGGCTCTCTCTGCTTGACCATTAGATTGGGGGTGAGCCACTGATGACACGTCAAGCCGGATGTGCTCACGTTGACAAAATACTTCCATAGCACCCTTGGATAGATTAGTTCCATTATCAGTTATGATGCTGTGTGGAAAACTAAAACGGAATATCACCTTTTTGATGAACTGAACCGCCGTAGCTGCATCACACTTACTAACTGGCTCTGCTTCCACCCACTTGGTGAATTTATCAACCGCCACCAAAAGGTGGGTCTTCTTGTCCTTGGACCTATTAAAGGGCCCAACCATATCCAGCCCCCAAGTTGCCAATGGCCAAGTGATTGGAATCATCCTTAATTCTTGAGCCAGAACATGAGCGCGGTGTGCAAACTTCTAACAACCATCACACCTCTTTACCAAATCCTTAGCATCAGCATGAGCCGTCAACCAATAAAAGCCATGACGAAAAGCCTTAGCTACCAAGGATTTTGAACTGGCGTGGTGACCACAATCTCCTTCGTGGATCTCACGCAAAATCTCACAGCCTTCTTCAGGAGACACACAACGCTGAAACGCCCCTGTTACACTGCAATGATGCAGCTCCCCATTGATAATGGTCATTGACTTGGATCGCCGGATTATCTGCTTGGCCAAAATTTCATCCTCCGGTAACTTGCCCCGGTTCATATACGCCAAATATGGGATCGTCCAATCCGGGATAACATGAAGAGCTGCTACTAACTGAGCCTCCGGGTCAGGAATAGCCAAATCCTCCTCCGTAGGTAACTTGACCGACGGGTTATGCAAAACATCCAGAAAAACATCGGGTGGTTCCGGTTTACGTTGGGAACCCAAACGGCTTAAAGCGTCCGCCGCTTCATTCTTTTGCCGGTCCACATGGTCGACTTGATAACCCTTTAAATGACCTGCAACAATATCTACTTCTCGATGATATGCTGCCATTAGTGGATCCTTGGAATCCCAAGTGGCAGACACTTGTTGAGCTACCAGGTCCGAGTCACCAAAGCACTTAACCCGGCTTAAATTCATCTCCTTAGCCATTCGAAGACCATGGAGCAAGGCCTCATATTCAGCTGCATTGTTAGTGCAACGGAACATTAAATGGAGAACATAACAAAACTTATGACCCCGTGGGGAAGTTAATACGACTCCAGCCCCCGAGCCCTCCAATTGTCTGGACCCATCAAAATGAATAGTCCAATAAGTGTTATCTGGCTTTTCCTCCGGTGCCTGTAACTCTGTCCAGTCATTGATGAAATCCACAAGTGCTTGGGACTTGATCGCTGTGCGAGGCATATATTTTAACCCGTGAGGTCCAAGCTCAATAGCCCATTTGGCAACCCGGCCAGTTGCTTCCCTATTTTGGATGATATCCCCCAAAGGGGCAGAACTGACCATAGTGATAGGATGACCTTGAAAATACTGCTTGAGCTTCCGGCTTGCCATGAAAACTCCATACACCAGATTCTGCCAATGTGGGTACCTCTGCTTGGACTCAATAAGCACCTCACTGATATAATAAACCGGTCGTTGAACCGGATATTCCTTTCCGGCCTCCTTGCGCTCCACCACAATAGCCACACCGACAGCCCGGGCATTAGCAGCCACATATAATAGCAAAGGCTCTTTATCAACAGGAGCAGCAAGAATAGGTGGCTCGGCCAGCTGCCGCTTTAGACTCTCAAATGCTTCATTGACAGCATCACTCCAAACGAAGTCATCCGTCTTCTTCAGCATCTGATACAAAGGGATGGCCTTCTCCCCAAGGCGACTGATAAACCGGCTTAAGGCTGCAATCCGGCCTGCCAAGCATTGAACATCATTGACACACTTTGGCTTGGCTAGCGAAATAATAGCTTTGATCTTCTCCGGATTAGCCTCAATGCCCCTGTTAGACACCAGAAAACCCAAAAGCTTGCCTGCTGGTACACCAAAGACACACTTGGCCAGATTAAGCATCATCTTATAAACCCGAAGGTTATCAAAAATCTCCTTTAAGTCATCTATCAATGTTTCCTCCTTTCTAGACTTTACCACAATATCATCCACATAAGCATGAACATTGCGCCCGATCTGATTATGAAGACAATTCTGCACACAGCGCTGAGAAGTTTCCTGGGCACTCTTGAGCCCAAAAGGCATAGATACATAGCAGAAGGCTCCAAAGGGAGTTATAAAAGTCGTCTTCTCATGGTCCTTAACTGCCATTTTGATCTGATGATAACCAGAATAAGCGTCTAGAAAACACAAGCGGTCACAACCCGCCATAGCATCAATGATTTGATCGATACGAGGGAGAGCAAAGGGATCAGCTGGACAGGCCTTATTCAAATCTGTGTAGTCCACACACATACGCCAAGTGTCATTCTTCTTAAGTACCAGCACCGGATTAGCTAGCCACTCAGGGTGAAAGACCTCCACAATAAACCCTGCTACCAAAAGCCGGGCTACCTCCTCACCAATAGCCTTGCGCCTTTCTTCATTGAAGCGGCGGAGAAACTGCCTGACTGGTTTAAACTTAGGATCTATGTTAAGAGTGTGCTCAGCGAGTTCCCTCGGTACACCTGGCATATCATAAGGTTTCCATGCAAATATGTCCCGTTCTCACAGATGAACTTGATGAGCGCGCTTTCCTATTTCGGATCCAGGTTAGCGCTGATGCTGAACTGCCTGGATGAATCGCCAGGAACAAAGTCAACCAGCCTAATCTCCTCGGCCAATTTAAACTTCAACGCCGGATCATGCTATGTAGTTGGCTTTTTCAGAGAAGTCATATCTGCCGGATCAACATTGTCTTTGTAGAACTTCAACTCCTCTATTGTGCAAACTGACTCAGCATAGCCGCATCACCTTCTTCACATTCCAAAGCAATCTTCCGGCTCCCATGCACTGTGATGGTCCCCTTATGACCCGGCATCTTAAGCTACAAATAAACATAACAGGGCCTTGCCATGAACTTAGCATAAGCCGGCCGTCCAAACAGGGCATGCTATGGAATCTTGATCTTCACCACTTCAAAAGTCAATGTTTCCGACCTTGAATCATGATAATCTCCTAAGGCAACCTCTAGAGCTATCTTACCAACTGGGTACGCCGATTTACCAGGCACAGACCATGAAAACCGGTGTTCGACGGTTTAAGATTTTTATCTGTCAACCCCATGCGACGGAAGGTTTCATAATAAAGGATATTGATACTGATCCCTCCATCCATGAGTACCTTGGTGAACTTATACCCCCCAACCTGAGGTGCCACCACTAATGCCAGGTGACCCAGATTATCAACCCGGGGTGGATGATCCTCTCGACTCCACAAAATGGGTTGTTCAGACCAGCGCAGATAAGGGGGCTCCGCCGGTTCAATGGAGTTTACTGCCCTTTTATGAAGATTCTGATCGTGCTTACATAGGCTAGTGGTGTAGACATGGTACTGCCCACTATTTAACTACTTCAGATTACTGTGATAACCCGATTGTTGCTGCTGTTGACTCCCTTGATGATTATAACAGCCCTGGTTGCCCTGACTGCCTTGATTACCCTGTCTGGTTTGGTTGCCTTGAAATCCTGAACCGAAGCTGCCTCCACCATAACCCGGCCCATGAGAACCGCCTCCTGAACCGCCGGACGGTCCATGGTCGTATTGTCACACCCTAGCTAGTCATGCATTAGAGTGTTGCATCATGTTTACTTTTTCATCAGAAACTTGAAATGGGGATGACAGAACCCCCAGTCCCCTCTGAAACCAACTAGGGTTACTAAAATAATTTTCAATGAACCTGAAATGCCCTTCTAAAATGCCCATCATTTTGCCTTGGTTCAGAACCTCTGCCAAAAGTGGTGCACATTTTTCTAGGCCATCCTAGGGTTTTTGAATTAAATCATAGATATTTGAATTTGGGCATTTAAAATAATATAAAATATTTAAATGCTCAAATATCTCCAAACTAAAATGTTTCATGTTGGAAATAATCCAACTATGGGCCAGGAATAGTTTGGTGATTTTTGAAGTTGCCTAGGTATTTTATTAAATTCAACAAAGTTGCAGATATATTAAATAAACAGAAAACAGAAAAAAAGGGGAAAACTTACCTGTCGCCCACCAGCCAGCCCACCTGGCCGGCCCAGCCCGGCCACCGCTCTAGCGAGCTGCTTGGCTTGCCAGGCAGGCAGCCAAGGTGCTCGGCGGCGGCACCGCAGCTCGCCACGCAGCTGCTCGCCGCCTCGCCGCCTCCCTCGCCCGGCTAACGCCGTGAACCGGCCTCCCTCTCTCCCCCGAACCCCCCAGACACCCCCTCTCCTCTCCAGCTCCTCCCCCTCGCACGCCCCAGCCATGGCCGACGCCATCGCCGCCACCCCCTCGTCGTAGCCACGCCCTCCGTCCACCCCACGCCGTGCCACCGTGTCCAGGAGCTTCGCCGCCGTCCACTTCATCGAGCTAGCCGAGCCCCGTGTGCTCGAGTGGCCCGAGACCACCGCACCGACCTCGCCCGAGCTCGCCGTCGCCGGAGATCCCTTTCAACGCCGTCGCTGCCTCAGCTTGTCCCCGACCCCGCCGGTGGCCTCTACGGGAGCGCTGTGAGCCTAGCTACTCCTCCGACCTTCTCTCTCTCATTCCCGAGCCGTGTAGCCACCGCACGAGGATTACACGCCCGCACCGTCGCGGACCTCGTCGCCGACGTGCTTCCGGCCACACTCCGGCCACAAGATGGTGTCCATCTTGCTCACCGAGTCCCACAGCACCTAGCTAGCCACTCCACGAGCCTCACCGACCCCTCTAGCGCCAAGTTCATCCTCGACCGAACCCCGGTGGCCGCCAAAGTCGTCGCCGGCGCCAACTCCGGCCACCCCGACCCCAACGGACTTCGCCAAGAGCTGCGGGTTGTCCTCAGCTCCACTCCGGTGGTCTCCGCGGTCCATTTGGTGGCCGAAATGGCCAAAACCACTCCCGCCGCCGCGTCGGGCTCGCCGGCGGCTAAACGCCGGCAGCCGACTTTGACTTTGACCACGGGTGGGCCCTGGTTGACTCCCCGGAGTCAATGATAGGTGGGGCCCAGCCCTGCTAATTATACAGGATTAGTTTTAATTAAATCTTAATTAAAATAATCACCCTGACATGCGGGACCCACTGTCAGGTTTGACCCAGACCTGTTCCGTTGACCTGCTGACGTCACACTGACGTCAGGCTGACGCAGTAATTGATTTTCTGGATTTAAATTAAATCAGGAAATTCCAGAATATTATTTAAACTTCAAAAATTCATAACTTTTATTCTGTAACTCCAAATTGGACAAATTATATATGAAAAATGATCAGAAAAATCCAATCTATCCATCTGTACTATTTTCATGCATGATCAAACAAGTTAAATTGATGTTTTAAGCAGAACAAGGAAAAGCACTTAAAGAGGCCATGTTTGAGTTTGAAATTTGAATCTTTGATTCAAATTTGTTCAAACCCTTCTGGTTTTAGTTGCATTAGCCCAACACACTCATATTGCCATGTTTCATGCATGCATCATATTGTTGCACATTGTTTGGTGATGGTTGTGTATCGGTGTCCTTTGCGACAGGTTCTGCCCCCGAGGAGTACCATGATTACCCTAACGAAGAACCTTATCAGTGCATCGAACCATCAGGCAAGCAACCAACCATTTGATCATATCGATACAATCCCATGTTCTCGCTCCTGCTCTCTTTTACTGCATTAAGACAACGCGATTCAAACTGCTGTGTGCTACGGTAGTTGAACCCATTTCCTCTGCATGACCTGTCATTGCCACAGTAACTAGATGAAACCCACTAGCATGTGTAGGAGTTGATTGAGCCATGTGTATGTGTCGTTCCTACCTTGCTATGCCTGCTATGCTTAGAGTCGTGTCAGGTCTGGTTCATCTGGGTGATGGGCTAGAGTGAAATATTAATGTCGGTAATGAGAGTGGTGTGGTGAACACGATTTGGTAAAGGTATCGATGAGAGGCCATGTAGGAGTACATGGTGGGTTGTTTCATTGAAGCCGACCTTAAGCACTGAGATCTGTATATGTGATTTAAGATACAGCTACTACCATGCATTGGGCCCTGAAATATGACCCCGCTCGACTTCTTATTCACCCTAGCTCTCTGTCCAGGAGTTGCAAGTAGTTTCTGGTGTTTGTAGCCTACTGGAGGCCGTGGACAGCGCTGACCGTAGGGGTGGGCTGTGATGCGGTAGGTACGTGGCCGGGTGTACCGAATACCCGTTAGGTATCTCGGGAACCCTGTTCACATCGTTCGGGGCCATATGGGAAACCTCGGCCGGACTCCCTGCGGATGGAACCTGAATAGGCGATAAACCTGGACTGGAGGCTTAGGTGATTAGGTAGGTCGTGGCCGACACCCACGTTGGGCTTCCGCTTGAAGGTTGCCGAGTACATGTCGTGTAAGCGACGGTAAGAGGTGAGAGCGTGTATGAAGAAGTACACCCCTGCAGGGTTAATATGATCTATTCGAATAGCCGTGTCCGCGGAAAAGGACTTCTGGGTTGCTTATATCAGTTCATAGACAAGTGAAAGTGGATACTCTAAAATACGCAAGATAAGCGTGAGTGCTATGGATGGCGTTCTCGTAGGGAGACGGGAGCGGATCCATAGTGGTGTATTGATATGGTGAATATGTGGACTCGTGTGCGCCACCTCAAAAGAGTCGCTTGCAGTCGTAGTTTAGGATAGCCACCGAGTCAAAGCTGGCTTGCTGCAGTTAAACCCCACCATTCCTTTGTTGATAATGATGCATATGTAGATAGTTCTGATGTAAGTCTTGCTGGGTACATTTGTACTCACGTTTGCCTATTTTATGTTTTGCAGAGAGACTTCGGTCTCGCTAGTAGTTCCACGTGGACTTCGACGTTTAGCTTGTTACCTCAGCTACGATCTTGTGCCCCGGCAGGATCTGATAGATAGACAGGTTTCTCAGCCTTTTTCATTTATAGATGTCTGTACCCAAACATGATAGCTTCCGCTTGTGCTTTGACTTGTATGCTCTGATTGTTGGGTCGTGAGACCCATGTTTGTAATGTCTCGCTCCTCGGAGCCTAATGAATAAATACTTGAGTCGTAGAGTCATTTTGTGATGCCATGTTGTATTGCACATATCGAGCATATTGTGTGTATGTTATTGAAATGCTTGGTATGTGTGGGATCTGACCATCTAGTTGTTTATCTTTAGTAGCCTCTCTTACCGGGAAATGTCTCCTAGTGTTTCCACTGAGCCATGGTAGCTTGCTACTGCTCCGGAACACTTAGGCTGGCCGGCATGTGTCCTTCTTCGTTCCTGTGTCTGTCCCTTCGGGGAAATGTCACGCTTTGAGTACCGGAGTCCTGTTAGCCCGCTACAGCCCGGTTTACCGGAGTCCTGCTAGCCTAGTGCTACAGCCCGGACCCACTTGCTGATGACCGACACGTTCGAAGCTGGGTCATGGATGCCTGTCCCTGTAAGTCTGTGCCACTTTGGGTTTACGACTAGTCATGTCAGCCCGGGCTCCTTATCATATGGATGCTAGCGACACTATCATATACGTGAGCCAAAAGGCGCAAACGGTCCCGGGAAAAGGTAAGACGACACCCGTGGGGATACCGTGCGTGAGGCCGCAAAGTGATATGAGGTGTTACCGGCTAGATCGATGTGACATCGAGTCGGGGTCCTGACAGCGTTGGCATCAGAGCCGGACTGCCTGTAGGTTCTCCAAGCCAAACTGGTCGATGTTGAGTCTAGAAATTCTTTAGTTATATGTAGGGGAATTGTTTGTGGGTTGTAACGTAAGGCTCTTTTTTACTCCTCTATCTTGTGACATTCTGATCTGAGTTAGTCCATTCTTCCACTGGGGTTAAGGAATTAGGATCTGTTCTCTCTGTCAGGATCACGTGTTACTAATCAGTAGTACCTTATAAGTTTGATGGTTACAAGCCTAGTTCAGTTCTACTACCACATTATGTTGCCAGAATGGTTTCATAACTTTGATATGATGATGTTGAGTATGTACGAAATCCTTTGTCAAATGTCTCAAAATCCTTTTTGAGCATTTACAGCTGTTATGCTACCAAAATTTTGCTAGAAATTCTAATGCCTTTGCATTATGATTGTGCTTTCAGATGGCCACTCGCGACCTTAATCAAGTGGTTCGCCTGACTCGATGCCTAGATGTACCCGGCCATACTGCTAAGTTGGTCAGGGTAATGACTGAGGCTGGATACCGCTGGTATCCCGAGTACACGGTCGAAGAGCAATTCCGAGATTTTAATCAAAGCCAGTATCTTTGCACTGTCAGGATATTTCCATCTTATCCTGGATCCACCGAGCCTCTTCACTGCTCCTATGGACTCGGGGTTACTATTGAGATGGCTGTGCAGGACGCCGCCTACTCTATGATGACCATTATGCGAGTCAGATCTGGTTTATTTCGGGACTCTGATTTCCGGTATATGCCAGGATCACTTCCGGGAGCACAAGGATATCTGCAGGCTATCTATGCTGACTCCACTCAGGAGGATTCACGGACTCGCACCACTGCTGAGATGCTCGAGGATAAGGACCGTGAAAATCGGGCCTTGAGGTTAGAGCTCTTCAATACCCGTGCTGACCACTGGGCCACTTTGACTCGGTTCGCACCGGCGGTGCAAGCTGGATTCTCAGATATGCGCGATCTCTATCCTGTGAGATCTGCTCTGCCGGACGTGATGGTTTGGCGTGATGTAGGAGGCATCACCCCACCTCGCGGTCCCCGCAGGCCACCGTTTGTTGGTCCAAGGCCTCATCCTAGCCCCTATGGTCCACAAGCTCCGCGAGACCGTCTGTTTCCGGATGATCATGTTGAGCTTCCAGGCTATGGAGGTGACTTCTACGAGGACTACTACGGATCGGTCTGAGTTAGGGGTAGTATCACTAGTTCGCACTAGCCGTGTCGTCTATCGTCCTGCGTGACTCGTGGGATATGACCTAGTTTGTACTCTTTCCGGAGGTGTAGAAAAATAATGTATAGGAGCTTGGAATGCCTCCGATGAGATGTAATCCTCTTGTCACCGTAATAGTACTTTGTTTGGTCTTGTACTAAACCCTGTATGGTGTGTATGACGATGGAATAAAAGAAGCAGTTTCTGTATCTACCATGTCATACGGATGATCATCTTGCATTCCGAGTTATTCCTTACATTATGTATCCTATGTCGGAATTTTACCATCCTGACTAAATCATTGTCTTGTTCACCTAGGATGGTCAACACGCGCGCTAACCCTGCTTCCCAAGAGCAGGCCGAGGGCAGTGAAGGCAGGAATGAAAATCTGCCTCATCCTCCTTCACTAGCCGAGGTTATGATGGAAGCTGAGAGAAACAAGCGGGAGACCAACCGTTTGTTGGAGCGTATTGAACAGAATACAGCACACCATCAGAGGACTAACATGGTGTCACTCAGTGATTTTATCAAATTGCATCCACCCACGTTCCACCACTCCGTCGAGCCTCTCGACGCTGATGACTGGCTTCGCAGTATCTCTCACAAACTGTGTTCCGCGCTGGTAGCGGAGGCTGACAAGGTCACCTTTGCTGCATATCATCTTGAAGGCCCCGCCAGTCTATGGTGGGAGAATTATGGAGCTATGCGCCCAGCGGGCCATGTCACTACTTGGGCTGAGTTCAGTGAGGCTTTCCGTGAACATCACATTCCGGAGGGTCTCATGGACCGTAAACGTGAAGAATTTTGCAGTTTCACCCAAGGCCGACTTTCTGTGGATGTCTATAGCAGGGAGTTTGGTAATCTCGCGCGATATGCAACTGAGGAAGTGTCTACTGACGCCAAGAAGCAAGCAAGGTTCCGTAAGGGCCTTAGTCCTGAGCTTCGCCGCGACCTCCGTCTGCATGAGTGCACATCTTTTTCGAAACTTGTCAACAAAGCCATCAGTGCTGAAACTGGTCAGACTGACTATGACGCAACACGCAAGCATGGCTGTGACATGGGTTCCTCATCCGGTGCTGGTCCTCAGAAGCGCCGCGTGTGGGTGCCCAACACCGCCCTGCCACCTAGGTTCACACCGAGGCCATCTTTCCAGGCGCCTCGCCCTGTTCAACAGTCTGCTCCAACCAAGCCCTATGGGGGTCCAACCAACAATGCTCCTCCATGTACCAGTTCCGTGACTTGTTTCAAGTGTGGGGAATCTGGCCACTATATGCGTGAGTGTCCCCAGACCAACCCCAATCAATCTGCTAAAGCTGTTGGCCGTGGCAAACCGACAGGAAAAATATTCCACGCCAAGCCGGTCACCGCTACACGTGGCCATGTCAACTGTATCTCTGCCGAAGAAGCTCAAGAGGATCCCAACGTCGTTCTCGGTACGCTTCTTGTTAATTGCCACCCGGCATCTGTTCTTTTCGATACAGGAGCCTCTCATTCTTTTATATCCGAAAATTATGCTCGTTTGCATAACGTTGCATTCTGTGACATGCCATCCACTATGGAAATTTCTACTCCTGGTTCTAGATGGCAGACCTCTAGGGTAAGTTATGGAAATGAAATCCAAGTCGACAGACTTGTTTTCCTTGCATCTTTGATAGCCCTTAAATCTTCAGATATTAATATCATTTTGGGTATGGACTGGATGTCAGCTCATCAAGCCAAAATTGATTGCTTCTCTAGGACTGTTCAACTCACCCATCCTTCGGGGAAGATAGTCAATGTCTTGACCCGAATAGCCAAGCGACAATTATATTCTCTTAACGCCAGCCCTTTGCCAGACCTTGAGGACATTCCGGTAGTCCGTGATTTCCCGGATGTCTTTCCAGAGGAATTGCCAGGTGTTCCACCTGACAGGGATGTTGAGTTCGTAATCGACCTCATCCCCGGAACTGTTCCGATTGCTAGAAGACCTTATAAGATGGCACCACTAGAACTAGCCGAGCTTAAGAAACAACTCGATGAATCCTTGAAAAAGGGTTTCATCCGCCCTAGTTCATCTCCATGGGCATGCCCCGTCCTATTCGTCAAGAAGAAGGATGGTACGGATCGGATGGTTGTAGATTACCGACCTGTCAATTTGGTTACAATCAAGAACAAATATCCACTTCCCAGGATCAACGACCTGTACGATCAGCTCGCTGGATCCTCAGTCTTCTCCAAGATGGATTTGAGGTTGGGCTACCATCAAATCAAAATCAGAAACGGAGACATTCCCAAAACGGCCTTTGTTACTCGTTATGGCCAATACGAGTACACCGTCATGTCCTTCGGTTTAACCAACGCTCCAGCCACCTTTTCTCGGTTAATGAACTCAATCTTCATGGAGTATTTGGATAAATTCGTCGTAGTTTATCTCGATGATATACTCATCTACTCCAAGAACGAGGAAGAACATGCCGAACATCTAAGGCTAGTGTTGAAGAAACTTCGAGAGCATCGCCTTTATGCCAAATTTTCGAAATGTGAATTCTGGTTGTCAGAAGTGACCTATCTGGGTCATGTAATATCTGGTAAAGGTATTGTTGTTAACCCTGAACGAGTTCAAGCCGTCCTTAATTGGACTCCACCTGAATCGGTCAAGCAAGTTCGGAGTTTTCTAGGCTTAGCGAGCTATTGTCGTCGCTTTGTCGAGAACTTCTCCAAAGTTGCCAAACCTCTAACCGAACTCCTCAAGAAAGATAAGAAGTTCGAATGGACTCCACAATGTGAGCACAGCTTTCAGGAACTGAAAAGACGCCTGACCTCTGCTCCCGTACTGGTACCGCCAGACTTCTCCAAGGACTTTGTTATCTACTGCGACGCCTCGCGACAAGGACTAGGTTGCATTCTTATGCAAGATCGACACGTAATTGCTTACACTTCACGGCAATTGCACCCACATGAGGAGAATTATCCTACTCATGATCTAGAGCTTGCAGCCGTAGTCTATGCACTTAAGACCTGGCGACATTACCTCCTCGGTAATCGTTGTGAAATATTCACTGATCACCAAAGTCTGAAGTACATCTTCACCCAACCAGATTTGAATCTCAGGCAGAGACGTTGGGTTGAATTGATCACAGACTTCGATTTAGGAATAACCTACACCCCAGGGAAAGCCAACGTCATGGCTGATGCGCTAAGTCGTAAATCTTATTGTAACAACCTGATGTTACAACAAAGTCAACCGCCTCTCCATGAGGAATTTCGGAAACTTAACCTTCACATTGTACCTCAAGGTTTTCTTTCCACCTTGGTGGCAAAACCTACCCTTACGGATCAAATTATTAAAGCACAGAAGGTAGATCCGGGAATCTCCCGCATCAAGAGGAACATTCAGAAAGGAATTGCGAATTGTTTCTCCATTAATGATCAAGGAGTCGTATACTTCGGGAATCGATTAGTGGTTCCCAAAGTGCGCAACCTAAGGCGATTAATCCTTAAGGAAGCTCATGAATCTCCTCTCACCATTCATCCCGGTAGCACTAAAATGTATCAGGACCTACGCCAGAGGTTCTGGTGGACTAGGATGAAGAGAGAAATCGCTCAGTATATTGCAAATTGCGACGTCTGTCGTCGTGTAAAAGCAGAGCATCAACGGCCTGCTGGCACCCTTCAACCCTTAGCTATTCCTGAATGGAAATGGGATAAAATTGGTATGGATTTCATTACCGGTTTTCCCAGGACCAAGAGAGGGAATAATGCTATTTTCGTCGTGGTCGATCGTCTTTCCAAAGTAGCCCATTTCTTACCTGTTCGTGAGGGTATAACCGCTAGTCAGCTGGCAGATTTGTACATCTCCCGAATAGTGTCTCTCCATGGTGTTCCTTTGGAAATTAACTCGGATCGAGGAAGTCTTTTCACCTCTCGATTTTGGGAAAGCTTCCAAAATGCTATGGGAACCCGTCTCTTCTTTAGCACCGCTTTCCACCCTCAGTCGAGTGGTCAAGTGGAACGCGTCAACCAAATTCTAGAAGACATGCTTCGAGCCTCTGTTATCTCTTTCGGAATGGACTGGGAGAAGTGCCTTCCATTTGCCGAATTCGCCTACAACAACAGCTATCAATCTAGCTTGGGTAAAGCCCCTTTTGAAGTTCTCTATGGACGACGATGTCGAACACCCCTTAACTGGTCAGAGACCGGGGAAAGACAATTCTTTGGCCCGGATATGATTCAGGAAGCAGAAGAACAAGTTCGTATCGTTCGTGAAAAGTTGAAAACAGCCCAATCTCATCAAAAGAGTCAATATGACCGAAAACATAAGGCTATGACTTTCGAGGTTGACGAGAAGGCTTATCTTCGGGTCACCCCTCTGAAGGGAACCCATCGTTTCGGTATCAAAGGCAAATTGGCTCCTCGTTACATTGGACCTTTTCGCATTCTTGCCAAACGAGGAGAAGTTGCCTACCAGTTGGAACTACCTCCGCACCTCTCCAGAGTCCACGATGTCTTCCACGTTTCTCAACTCAGGCGTTGCTTCTCGGATCCTATCCGTGAAGTGGACCACGAAACGCTTGATCTCCAAGATAATCTTACATATCGAGAGTACCCCATTCGTATCCTCGATCAGGCCGAACGTACCACCCGACGTCATAATATCAAGTTTCTCAAAGTTCAATGGTCGCACCATTCGGAGGATGAAGCAACCTGGGAAAGGGAGGATCGTCTTCGACTTGAGTATCCCGCCTTCTTCCCGGAGGAACCCAAATCTCGGGACGAGATTCTTTTGAGTGGGGGTGAGTTGTCACACCCTAGCTAGTCATGCATTAGAGTGTTGCATCATGTTTACTCTTTCATCAGAAACTTGAAATGGGGAATCTGTGAAACCCTCAGAATCATTTTGAAAATGACCCAAATAAAAATTTCTCCAAAAGGGTCCAAGAAAATGCTCATGTTGCTCTCTGAAAATATTGGACAGAGATAAAAATCAAACCAATATTTTTAAGAGCTCATAGGTATTTATTTTGGGCATTTGGAATTAATGCATAAATATTTGCATTGGAAATATATTAATTATATATATTAATATATGTCCAAATATTATGCCAATTATAAAGGAGCTCTGGAATAATATATCTAGCTCCTGCAAAAATTGGCATAGGGTAAATAAATGATTTAATATATTATTTAAATCAAAACAAATGTCAGAAATTAGAAAACAGAAAAATAAATAACAGGAGGAGCTTACCTGGGCTCCTCCACTGTGCGGCCCAGCCAGCTGGCTGGCCCAGCCAGCAGGCGGCCCAGCCCGCCTCCCTCCTCTGTCGTCTTCGTCCTCGACAGAGGGAGGGGAGTGTGGCCGGCGCGCGCGCGCGCCACCGCGCCACGCCACCTGCTCGGCTGCCTGCCTGCCCTCCCCTCCTCGCTCGATGCCCCGGACGACGCCACGCCTCCCCCCTGCTCTCTCTCACTCTCCCTCGGCTCCTCCCTCCTCTCCCTCGCGCTCTCTCTCACACGGCCGAACACCACCCTCGCCGCCGTTCGCCATAGCAGCCGTCACCGGCCACCCCTCGCTCCCCCGACTAGCTCAGGAGCTCCGCCTCGACCCCCTCTTCCTCCCCACCGATCCACGGGTCTCCGGAAGCCCTGCATCGCCGCCCACGTCGCCGTTCCCCTCCTCGGCCACCGGAGATCGTCGCCGTCGAATCGAGAGCTACCGGACGTCCCCGAGCCCGCTAACCATCCCTGCAGCTCCGCGGTGAGCCACTGATTCGATTCCCCCTTGCCCCGTCGTCCCTAGCATCCTGTAGTTGCCGTCCCCTTGAGCTCCGAAGCTCGCCGCCGCCGTGCCTCGTCGCCGCCGTGGCTGGAGCCGTTGTAGCTCGAAGCCGAGCACACCATCGTGCTCCACACCTCACCAGGAGCACGTAGCACGCACCAACGCCTCCCCTAGCGCCCTGCATCGCCTAACCCGCCGTTGGCCGAACTCCGGCCGCCGCTCACGAGCTCGCCGTCGTCGGTACCGGCCACCACAGGCACGGCCACCACCACCGTTCGACGCGCGGGAGCAAGGGCTCTCCAACGAGCCCAAGCACGGCCTCGCCCGTGCCCTGTAGCGCGTTTCCGCATCGCGCCGCCGTCTCGGGCCTCGCCGGCGTCATGTCGCCGGTGGGTTTGACCCACCTTGACCACGGCAGGACCCCCCTGTGTCCCTGACAGGTGGGCCCAGCCCTGTTAGCTAATTAGGATTAGCACTAACCGAATTAGTTAAACTAACTACCCCCCCTGACACTGACCAGTGGGCCCCAGCGCCACTAATTCCTAATTAGGATTAAATTAACCCTGTTAAACCCCCCTGTCACTGACGTGTGGACCCCACACGTCAGGTTTGACCCCAGCCAGCCGCAGTTGACCACTGACGTCATGCTGACGTCATGCTGGCGCAATATATATATTTCTGGATTTAATTTAAATCAGGAAATTCCAGAATATTATTTAAACTTCAAAAATTCATAACTTTTATTCTGTAACTCCAAATTAGACAAATTATATATGAAAAATGATCAGAAAAATCCAATCTATCCATCTGTACTATTTTCATGCATGATCAAACAAGTTAAATTGATGTTTAAAGCAGAACAAGGAAAAGCACTTTAAAAGGCCATACTTGAGTTTGAAATTTGAATCTTTGATTCAAATTGGTTCAAACCCTTCTGGTCTTAGTTGCATTAGCCCAACACACTCATATTGCCATGTTTCATGCATGCATCATATTGTTGCACATTGTTTGGTGATGGTTGTGTATCGGTGTCCTTTGCGACAGGTTCTGCCTCCGAGGAGTACCGTGATTACCCTAACGAAGAACCGTATCAGTGCATCGAACCATCAGGCAAGCAACCAACCATTTGATCATATTGATACAATCCCATGTTCTCGCTCCTGCTCTCTTTTACTGCATTAAGACAACGCGATTCAAACTGCTGTGTGCTACGGTAGTTGAACCCATTTCCTCTGCATGACCTGTCATTGCCACAGTAACTAGATGAAACCCACTAGCATGTGTAGGAGTTGATTGAGCCATATGTATGTGTTGTTCCTACCTTGCTATGCCTGCTATGCTTAGAGTCGTGTCAGGTCTGGTTCATCTGGGTGATGGGCTAGAGTGAAATGATTATGTCGGTAATGGGAGTGGTGTGGTGAACACGATTTGGTAAAGGTATCGATGAGAGGCCATGTAGGAGTACATGGTGGGTTGTTTCATTGAAGCCGACCTTAAGCACTGAGATCTGTATGTGTGATTTAAGAATCAGCTACTACCATGCATTGGGCCCGGAACCAATGGACCCTCTCGGCTTCTTATTCACCCTAGTTCTCCGTCCAGGAGTTGCAAGTAGTTTCTGGTGTTTGTAGCCTACTGGAGGCCGTGGACAGCGCTGACTGTAGGGGTGGGCTGTGATGCGGTAGGTACGTGGCCGGGTGTACCGAATACCCGTTAGGTATCTCGGGAACCCTGTTCACATCGTTCGGGGCCGTATGGGAAACCTCGGCCGGACTCCCTGCGGATGGAACCTGAATAGGCGATAAACCTGGACTGGAGGCTTAGGTGATTAGGTAGGTCGTGGCCGACACCCATGTTGGGCTTCCGCTTGAAGGTTGCCGAGTACATGTCGTGTAAACGACAGTAAGTGGTGAGAGCGTGTATGAAGAAGTACACCCCTGCAGGGTTAACATGATCTATTCGAATAGCCGCGTCCGCGGTAAAGGACTACTTGGTTGCCTATACAGTTCATAGACAAGTAAATGGAAACTACTAAAAACCTCAAGATAAGTGTGAGTGCCGAGGATGGCTCTTCCGTAGGAAGACGGAGGTGGATCCTCGGTAGTGTATTGAAGTGGTGAGTAGTGGACTCGTGTGCGCAAAACATTTCAAGTTGGAGTATCGTAGGATAGCCTAGCCAAGAGTCAAAGCTGGCTTGCTGCAATAACTCCACCAACCCTTCTTGATACTAAGCATGTATGTAGGATCTGATGTAAGTCTTGCTGAGTACCTTTGTACTCATGTTGCTATAATCTACATTTTTACAGAAGACGCTGCAACCCCTTCTGATGGGTTCTATGTAGACGTTGACATCAACGAGTAGGCTAAAGACCCAGGTGGTGATCCTGAGCTTGTGATGGACCACGTAGTATAGCTAGGCTTTCCAAGCCTCTTTTATTTTACTAGTTGTCTGTACCCAGACAATGTACTTCCGCTGCTGGTTTGTATGACTGTATGACTTGTATGTTGGGTCGTGAGACCCGTACCTTTGTGTATGTTATGTATGGCTCCCTGAGCCTTAAATAAAGTACTTGTGTCGTAGAGTCATGTTGTGATGCTTCGTTGTATTTGCACATATCGAGCATATTGTGTGTATGATTGAAATGCTTGGTATGTGTGGGATCTGACTATCTAGTTGTTTATCTTTAGTAGCCTCTCTTACCGGGAAATGTCTCCTAGTGTTACCGCTGAGCCATGGTAGCTTGCTACTGCTCTGGAACACTTAGGCTGGCCGGCATGTGTCCTTCTTCGTTCCTGTGTCTGTCCCTTCGGGGAAATGTCATGCTTTGAGTACCGGAGTCCTGTTAGCCCGCTACAGCCCGGTTTACCGGAGTCCTGCTAGCCTAGTGCTACAGCCCGGACCCACTTGCTGATGACCGACACGTTCGAAGCTGGGTCATGGATGCCTGTCCCTGTAAGTCTGTGCCACTTTGGGTTTACGACTAGTCATGTCAGCCCGGGCTCCTTATCATATGGATGCTAGCGACACTATCATATACGTGAGCCAAAAGGCGCAAACGGTCCCGGGAAAAGGTAAGACGACACCCGTGGGGATACCGTGCGTGAGGCCGCAAAGTGATATGAGGTGTTACCGGCTAGATCGATGTGACATCGAGTCGGGGTCCTGACACGTATTGAAAAAGATTTGAATTTTTGAACTCCAGCATAATAAAGCAATCTTTCCAAAGGTGGGTGGCTAGCCTTTCTTTCGACCCGTGCTTTGGGCAAGGCTGGTTTAACAGGCGCTCAAGATTTGGACCTAATCCTCCACTCTGCTGGGGCGGTTTACCCTTATGGCGCTGACCATTATCCTGGGTGTTGGTGTTCGCCACAAAATCTAAACTGCTATCCACCTTGCGCTTACCATTGTTCCCATTACCTGCCGGGTTATGTTGCCGCCCCTTGGTACTACCATTCCTTTTTCCCTTCGCCGGCCTTTCAGCATCAGGCTCAAGGTCCTTGGTGCTATCCGAGTCGGCATACTTAACTAGAGCTACCATACGCGTTGCCATGTCATTGTAGTGAAGCTTGAGTCTTCCCAACTTCAGCTTCAAAGGCGTATGTCAAGAATGTTGTATCAGCATTGGTGCGGTCTGATGAATGCAGCATAGCTGATACTCGTTTCACCCAATGGGTTGTAGACTCCCCTTCCTCTTGAACACGGGCGGCTAAGTCCACAATTGACATGGGTTGCTTACACATATCTTTGAAATTCTGGATAAACCGCTTTTTAACTCAGGCCATGATCCAATGGAGTTAGGTGGTAAACTTTTCAGCCAGGTACGAGATGTTCCTTCCAGCATCATGGTAAAGTACTTAGCACATGCCGCATCATCCACATCCAGCACCTCCATCACCATCTCATAGCTCTCGACCCATGATTTGGGGGGGTAAATCGGCAGTGTAATTGGGCACCTTACAAGGACCCTTGAAATCCTTGGGCAGCCACACGTTGCGTAAGGCCGGGGTGAGACACGGCGCCCCCAAAGAACTGAAAACCACACCTAGTTCCACCGAAGTGGTTGGACGAACTAGAGTAAGCTAATGGGCCGCGTATTGCGCTGCTAACTCGGCTTCTTGATGTGCCCTACTGTGATCCACCACATCCTAGGCATTAGCACCGCCGCCCGCCGGGTTATGCCCTCGCGGTGGGTTATAGTTTCGTGCACTGCTTGACACAGCCGGTTCATCAATATGCCTACTGTAGCTCCGACTTGGGCGGGTGGTGGAATGAATCCTCTCATGACTGTATGAATAAGCCTGCTGTTGGGTCAAACTTGTCTGAAGGAGCTCTCTAGCATGTCGTGTTTCAACTGCTACTGGAGACTTGCCTTCGATCGGGAGAGCGGCCAATCGTGAAGCGGCCGCAACAATGTTATCCAATGGGTTAGAGTAATGACCCGGAGGCGTTGAGATGTGTTGTGACAGGATATTGTTCTGACAAGGCGGATCCATCATGCGTGGCTGAACTGGCACCCCCGTTCCAGGTGCCTCCACCCGGTTTACCATTGTCTAGTTACTAGTTCCTGCCCCTGGCGTATTGAAGAGATTCCTTCCCTCATAAACCGGAGGCAGGTGAGACCGGTACCTTCTTCTCATGACATCGTTTGATGCGCTCTGATTCAGCATAAGCCGATAAGCCTATGCCTCTAACTCAGCCCGCTCTGCGGCCCTCCTGGTGTTCTCTGCTGCCAGATCTACCTTAGCTTGAGCTATCTGATCCTTCACCTTTGCAATTTTTGTGTTATGCTGATCCTAATCCGCCGGATTAACCTCAGCTCCTAGCAATGTTGCCAAAGTGTCGAATAAATCGGACAAAGCCTGAACCAGCGGTAGTGCAGAGCCTCCTGCCCCAGCTGGAGTTGCAGCTACTGAACCAAAAATCATTGCTGCTGCGGTAGAAGAATGTTGCATCGACTGTGTACCGGCCATGAAAATCGCAACTCAGCTCGGCAGATCAGAGAGGTCCGAAATACTGTCGCCATCGGAACCGCCACTAATCCGGCCATCATGCAGCTGATACAGCGACTCGGTTTCTCCAGTTGAAGACTCGTCATCAGAGTAAACGACGGTTTCGCCACCAGATACCGATCTATCCTCAGATTCCGCTCCGTGGATGACTCCCACGAAGGCACGCTTTACAACAGGCTGAACCCGGGCAGGTCTTGCACGCTGAGCCGTCTCGATGATGTCGGTGCAGATGTCTAGCTCAGGGCCCGATTCGCCAATCTTGCCAATGAAGATGTGTATTCCGCCAAAGGGGACCCGGTCCCCGTACTCAATCGAGCCGGCCTCGGGGCCCTAGCCTGCATCGTCAATGTAGAGCTTGCCGCGATGACTCTTGGTCATCCGGCCCACAGTGTATCCCTTGAGTCCTTCGAAGCTGCCCTCTAAGAACTCGAAACCATCATGCGATAGCCCCACGGTGGGCGCCAACTGTCGTGGTTTTGTCATGGCAGCTGTCCTAGTGAGAGGACTTAGTCATGGAGCCATCGCAACGGGTTAGCTTAAAGGGGTTAAAGAGGAACAAGGGACGCAAGGAATTATACTGGTTCGGCCCCTTACGGTGAAGGTAAAAGCCTACTCCACTTGTGATGGAATTGCTAGGGTTTCGATAACTAGGGAGCGAATCCGCTTTGCCTGGCTCTCGAGTTATTGTTTGTTGTCTCTAAACCGCCGCCGGGTCGTCCTTTTATATACACAGGTTGATGCCCGGCGGTTTACAGAATCCCGAGGCCGGCTCGTAAACGTGCCCGGCTCGGTTTCTACCCTTCCTTGTCTTACAACGTAAGTTACATATCATATGGCGGTTTATGTCTACGGACCCTAATCCGCCTTTGGGCCCTGGGCCTTCATATTAGATCTCCTCCGTAAAGCGCCATACCTCTTGTCTTCATGGGCTTAAAACATGACTAACTCATTGTGGACATAACCCGGCCCCTCATGGCTGGTTTATACTTAGTAGTAATATCCCCAACACTTGGTCATGCCGGTTTTTATAGGAGATTCATTAAGGACTTGTCTAAAATTTCTAGGCCTCTAACTAATCTCTTACAAAAAGATGTTCCATTTGTCTTTGATGATGATTGTGTAGAAGCATTTGAAATACTTAAGAAAGCTTTGATTTCCGCACCTATTGTTCAGCAACTTGATTGGAATTTACCCTTTGAAATTATGTGTGATGCTAGTGATTATGTTGTAGGGGTTGTTCTAGGACAAAGAGTTGATAAGAAATTAAATGGTATCCAATATGCTAGTAAAACTCTAGACTATGCTCAAAGTAATTATGCTACTACTGAAAAAGAATTTTTAGTGGTTGTGTTTGCTTGTGATAAGTTTAGACCTTATATTGTTGATTCTAAAGTAACTGTTCACATTGATCATGCTGCTATTAAATATCTTATGGAAAAGAAAGATGCTAAACCTAGACTTATTAGATGGGTTCTCTTGCTACAAGAATTTGATTTGCATATTATTGATAGAAAGGGAGCGGAGAACCCCGTTGCAGACAACTTATCTAGGTTAGAGAATATTCTTAATGACCCACTACCTATTGATGATAGCTTTCCGGATGAACAATTAGCTATCATAAATGCTTCTCGTACTACTCCATGGTATGCTGATTATGCTAATTATATTGTTGCTAAATTTATACTACCTAGTTTCACATACCAACAAAAGAAAAAGTTTTTCTATGATTTAAGACATTACCTCTGGGATGACCCACGCCTTTATAAAGAAGGAGTAGATGGTGTTATTAGACATTGTGTACCTGAGCATGAACAGGAACAGATCCTATGCAAGTGTCATTCTGAGGCTTATGGAGGACACCATGCTGGAGATAGAACTGCACATAATGTATTGCAATCTGGTTTTTATTGGCCTACTCTCTTCAAGGATGACCGTAAGTTTGTCTTGTCTTGTGATGAATGTCAAAGAATTGGTAATATTAGTAGACGTCAAGAAATGCCTATGAATTATTCACTTGTTATTGAACCATTTGATGTTTGGGGCTTTGATTATATGGGACTGTTTGCTTCCTCTAATGGGTATACACATATTTTAGTTGATGTTGATTACATTACTAAGTGGGTAGAAGGTATTCCAACTAGTAGTGTTGATCATAACACCTCTATTAAGATGCTTAAAGAAATTATTTTTCCGAGGTTTGGAGTCCCTAGATACTTAATGACTGATGGTGGTTCACATTTTATCCATGGTGCTTTTATTAAAATGCTTGCTAAGTATGATGTTAATCATAGAATTGCATCTCCATATCATCCACAGTCTAGTGGTCAAGTAGAATTGAGTAATAGAGAGCTTAAATTAATTTTGCAAAAGACTTTTAATAGATCTAGAAACAATTGGTCCAAGAAACTTGATGATGCATTATGGGCTTATAGAACTGCATATAAAAATCCTATGGGTATGTCTCCGTATAAAATGGTTTATGGAAAAGCATGTCACTTACCTCTCAAACTAGAACATAAGGCATATTGGGCCATTAAAGAGCTCAATTATGATTTCAAACTTGCCGGTGAGAAGAGGTTATTTGACATTAGCTCACTTGATTAATGGAGAACCCAGGCTTATGAGAATGCCAAACTGTTTAAGGAAAAAGTTAAAAGATGGCATGGCAAAAGGATACAAAAGCGTGAGTTTATTGTAGGTGATTATGTTTTGCTATACAACTCGTTTAAGATTTTTTCCAGGAAAACTCCTCTCAAAATGGGAAGGTCCTTACATTATCGAGGAGGTCTATCGTTCCGGTGCCATAAAAATCAACAACTTTGAAGGCACAAATCCGAGGGTGGTGAACGGTCAAAGGATCAAACATTATATCTCAGGTAATCCTATAAATGTTGAAACTAATGTTATTAAAACGGTAACCCCGGAGGAATACGTAAGGGACACTTTCCAGAATGTTTCAGCCTCCGAAAAGGAATAGGTATGTGGTATGATAAGTAAACCGACTCCAAAATAGTTCTAATAGCAATTTTTGTCCGTCTTGGAATATTTAAGAAAATAGGGAAATAAGAAGCGGTCCGGGAAGGACATGAGGCTTCCACGAGGGTGGAGGGTGCTGATACGTCTCCAACATATCTATAATTTGTGAAGTATTCATGCTATTATATTATCTGTTTTGGATGTTTCTGCGCTTTATTATGCACTTTTATATTATTTTTGGGACTAACCTATTAACCTAGAGCCCAGTGTTGGTTTCTGTTTTTTCCTTGTTTTGAAGTATTGCAGAAAAGGAAAATCAAACGGAGTCCAATTGACCTGAAACTTCATGGAACTTATTTTTGGACCAGAAGAAGCCCACGGAGTCTCAGAGATGGACCAAAAGAGTCCCGAGCTGCCCACCCCCTGGGCACGCCCCCTGCCTCGTGGACAGCCCGGATATCCACCGACGTACTTGTTCCTCCTATATATACCCATATGAAAGGATCTATATAGTTGACTAGAGGGGGGGGTGAATAGGCAACTAACAATTTTTAGCTTTTCTTTAACAATTTAAACTTTGCATCAAAGTAGGTTGTCTAGATATGCAACTAAGTGAGCAATCTATATGATGCAACAAAGATAAGTCCACAAGCAAGCTAGAGATATATCACAAACAAGCTTGCACAAGTAAAGGCATGAGATAACCAAGAGTGGAGCCGGGGGAGACGAGGATGTGTTACCGAAGTTCCTTCCCTTTGAGGGGAAGTACGTCTCCGTTGGAGCGGTGTGGAGGCCCAATGCTCCCCAAGAAGCCACTAGGGCCACCGTATTCTCCTCACGCCCTCACACAATGCAAGATGTCGTGATTCCACTATTGGTGCCCTTGGAGGCAGCGACCGAACCTTTACAAACAAGGTTGGGGCAAACTCCACAACTCAATTGGAGGCTCCCAATGATACCATGAAGCTTCACCACAATGGACTATGGCTCTGCGGTGACCTCAACCGTCTAGGGTGCTCAAACACCCAAGAGTAACAAGATCCGCAAGGGATTAGTGGGGGGAATCAAATTTCTCTTGGTGGAAGTGTAGATCGGGGCCTTCTCAACCACTCCCGAGCAAATCAACAAGTTTGATTGGCTAGGGAGTGAGATCGGGTGAAAATGGAGCTTGGAGCAACAATGGAGCTTAGGGTTGGAAGAGATAGTCAACTAGACGAAGAAGACACCCCTTTTATAGCTTAGGACAAAAATCCAACCGTTATCCACCTACCAGCCCGCGACCAGCGGTATTACCGCCCCAGACCAGTGGTACTACTGCAAGGCCACGCGATACTTCCGCTTGCTGACAAGCGGTACTACCGCAAGGCCATGCGGTACTACCGTGAGGACCCACAGTACTACCGCAGCAGCAGCAGCTAGGGCAGACCTGTAGCACAAGGGCTAAGGACGGTACTGCCGCGGGCGCGGTACTACCGCTCCCCCTTGCGGTACTACCGCAAGGCAGGAAACCCCTAGCCTGGGAAGAGCGCGGATAAAAATACATCTGTGCCTACTTCTGCTGGTAAACGGATGAAGCAAAAATCCGACACAGTACTACCGCAGAGGAGCGGTACTACCGCCTGGTAGCTGAGCCATGCCGTGCACAGTACTAGCGCACAAGGGATGCGGTACTACCGCTGTGGCGCGGATGTAAAAAATTACATCCGCCCCTACTACCGCGAAGGAGCGGTACTTGGCCTGGGGGCCACGGTACTACGGCTGCAGAGGAGCGGTACTACCGTGGGCACCTGCGGTAATACCGCGCCGTAGTACGATACTACCACAGGTGCCTGTGGTACTACCGCTCACCAGGGAGGAGTACTACCGCAAGCCCATCAATAGTAGCCAGGACAAGGCAAAGAGAGGATAAATGGAGGAAGCTCCAAAGTGCAGGGGAAAGGAGGGGACAAGGAAGAAAAAATGTGTATGTGATGATTCCACCCAAACCTTTCCGACACGGACCCCCTCTTAATAGTACGGCTTTCCTACGACTCAAATCCACCAAAAAGAAACATAGAAAAACGCCGTCTTCAATAGTCTTCGAGGGTCACCAAACCGTCTTGTGCCTAGCGATGAAACGTTTGGGAAACTCAAGGCACATGATTGGTCCGCAAAAGCATTGTCATCAATCACCAAAACACCTTAGGGATAAATATGCCCTTACAATCTCCCCCTTTTTGGTGGACTGATGACAATACGGGATTTGCACAGAGGAAATAAGGTTAAGCAAACGCAAATCCCTCCTCTCTAGAATATAGACGGGCTCCCCCTAGATGTGTGCCAACTAGAAGGGTGCTTTGGACTGCACGGCACACATACTAAGATCAAAGCTCCCCCTATATTATAGAGACAGGGCATATCTTGCAAAAGTAAGGCTAACACTAGACAAGATAGCAAATACGAGCATAACATAAGTAGCACAATCATAAGCTCACTAAGACAGAATAGAGTGCATATGTATTACACCATATGAAGGATAAGTCTCAAAGGCGCAAACTAAACCAAAGCAAACGAGGTCCAAACGACAAAGCAAACACCAAACACGACATGACTTGCAAGCACGCAAATCCCTACACTCTCTCCCCCTTTGGCATCGAGACGCCAAAAAGGCAGAGAGGACACCTACACACAAGGGGTGGCTCAGGCAGAGAAATCATCCCAATGCTCCTTGTGCTCCTCGTCAGACTCGGCGGCGGGGACGATATCCTCAATGTCCTACTCGGAACTAGTCCACTTGAAACCTTGCTTCGCCATCCATGCAGCCTCTGGCGTGATGGCATCCTCAGAACCGCCAGAGACATCCTCTCCAAAGAGACTCATAACCTTCTTGTCGCGGCGGCGACTCTCCTTGGATGCCACGTGAGTCCTGTACTGCCCCTTTGCTTGCATGCAGAAAAGAGTCTTCATCTTGTCCTTCAACTTCTTGGCCCACGACGGCTTAGAGGAAGGTTGGGAAGACCTAGCAGCACGGTCCCTCAGCAACATCCTCTGCACCAGCCTCCTCCTCACCAACAGCCCTCCTAGCAGCAGACACCTCAGCATGAGTAGTAGTGTTGGCCCAGTTGGGCTTGACGCGGAGACTGATGGACTCATGCCGAATCTAGTCTGGAGCAAGGAACTCATCACCAGGGTACAGCTTCTCCCAAGTTGTGGAGATTAACAGAAATAGGTATGGTCCATAGATAGGTACCTTGTGGGTGTACACCGGAAACCGAAGCTCACACCACATGATGTGTGAGACATCAAGTGGCTGAGTCTGAGACGTACGTACCTCCGCGCATAGGAGCATCATGTCCACCAGATAGGAATGAACCTTGTCCTTGTCGCCAATGCGAGGGAACAGAGTGTTGCGGAAGATGTGATGCATGATATCCAGAAAAGAGTTCAGCACCCAAGTCAACTTGCCACTGGGAAGCACCTTCTCAACATAGAATGGCTGAAGTTTGTTCTTGTTAGCAGACTCAGAATTGGTGTGGGGGCGAACACCAATGGGTGTGTGGAGCCCGTCATCAGGAACGTGGAGCAGATCCATGAACTCCTTCCAGGTGGCAGACAACTAACGGCCATTGGTCATCCAGGTCATCCTCCGCTCATCCCCGGGGTGAAAGTGAACTGAGGCAAAGAACTAACAGATAAGCTCAGGGTCATAGTCAAGGTGGAAAGAAATCACATGTTCAATACTGAACTACTCCACCAAATCCAGAGCTTCTCCGAAGTAGTCACGAAACTTGTCCTTCCTCAAGTGATTCATGTCTATCCACTTGACATCCACGTAGGTGTTTTGCTTGTTCTTGATGACATCCAGATAAATGAGAGTGAGGGAGTCCTGGATTAGGGGGTGTTCGGATAGCCGAACTATACCTTCAGCCAGACTCCTGGACTATGAAGATACAAGATTGAAGACTCTGTCCCGTGTCCGAAAGGGACTTTCCTTGGCGTGGAAGGCAAGCTTGGCGATACGGATGTTCAGATCTCCTACCATTGTAACTGACTCTATGTAACCCTAACCCTCTCCGGTGTCTATATAAACCGGGGGGTTTTAGTCCGTAGGACAACATACACATCAACAATCATACCATAGGCTAGCTTCTAGGGTTTAGCATCTCTGATCTCGTGGTAGATCTACTCTTGTACTACCCATAATCATCAATATTAATCAAGCAGGACGTAGGGTTTTACCTCCATCGAGAGGGCCCGAACCTGGGTAAAACTTCGTGTCCCTTGCCTCCTGTTACCATCCGGCCTAGACGCACAGTTCGGGACCCCCTACCCGAGATCTGCCGGTTTTGACACCGACATTGGTGCTTTCATTAAGAGTTCCTCTATGCCGTCGCCGTCAGGCCCGATGGCTCCTACGATCATCAATGGCGATGCAGTCCAGGGTGAGACCTTCCTCCCTGGACAGATCTTCGTCTTTGGCGGCTTCGCACTACGGGCCAATTCACTTGGCCATCTAGAGCAGATCGAAAGCTACGCCCCTGGCCATCAGGTCAGATTCAGAAATTTAAACTACACGGCTGACATCCGCAGGGAAATGATCTTCGGAGGATTCGGACCACCGCCAAGCGGGCCGCACTGTCACGACGAGCATGATCTAGCTCTGCTGCCGAACAGTGCCCTGGAGGCCGCACCCGCATTGGCTCCGACCCTTAGTTTGGAGCCAACCGCGCCGATCGAGGATGGGCGGTTGGACGCCACCTCGGGGGCTGTGATCCCAACGGTGGTTGAGCCGAACACCAGCCCCGTACTCTACAAGACTCGTGACTCCATGGAGCCGGATTCTTCTCCGGACTCGGAACCCTCCGCGCCCCTACCGATCGAATCTGATTGGGCGCCGATCATGGAGTTCACGGCCGCGGACGTCTTTCAGCACTCGCCTTTCGGTGATATCCTGAAGTCACTGAAGTCTCTCTATTTATCAGGAGAGCCCTGGCCGGACTACGGTCAGCAAGGTTGGGGTACGGACGATGAAGAAATTCAAAACCCACCCACCACCCACTTTGTAGCCACTGTCGACGACTTAACCGACATGCTCAACTTCGACTCCGAAGACATCGACGGTATGGACGCCGATGAAGGAGATGATGAAGAACCAGCGCCTACTAGGCCCTGGAAAGCCACCTCGTCATATGACATATACATGGTGGACACCCCAAAAGAGGGAGAGGGTGATGGAACAGAGGAGGATGACCCCTCCAAGAAACAGCCCAAGCGTCGGCGTCAGCGACGCCGCTCAAAATCCCGCTAACACAAAAACGGTGATTCTAGCATGGGAGATAATAATACTCCGGAGAGTGCCATAGAAAACCCCCTCCAGCAAGGTTTAGCACAGGAGGATGGAGAAACCAGCCCTCATGAGAGAGCGGCAGACAGAGAGGTCGAGGACGATAATTATATGCCTCCCTCCGAAGACGAGGCAAGCCTCGACGACGACGAATTCATCGTGCCAGAGGATCCCATTGAGAAAAAGCGTTTCCAAGGCAGGCTTATGGCCACGGCAAGAAGCCTCAAGAAAAAACAGCAACAGATCCGAGCTGATCAAGATTTACTGGTTGACAGATGGACCGAAGTCCTTGTGGACGAAGAGCATAAACTCAAACGCCCCTCCAAGAGTTACCCAAAGCGCAGGTTGCTACCCCAATTAGAGGAGGAAGCACTTGATGTGGCCGAACGGCCACCTCGTGGCCGCGACAGAGAGGCCTCCCGGCCCTCCACTCAAGCCACACACCGTACCAAGGCACGGGAATATGCGCCGGACTTGCAAGACATGTTGGAGGACAAGGCAAGGCAAACACGATCGATCTACGGATCGCGTGGGCACCCCACGGCTCAAGGCGGCAACCGTCACGCCGGCCACAAATTCGGCAGGGCCGAACACAGTAGACAAAACTCATTGGAGCTACGTCATGATATCGCCCAGTACAGAGGCGCCGCACACCCACTGTGCTTTACAGACGAAATAATGGATCATCAAATCCCTGAGGGTTTCAAACCCGTAAACATCGAATCATATGATGGCACAACAGACCCTGCGGTATGGATTGAGGATTATCTCCTTCATATCCACATGGCCCGCGGCGACGATTTTCACGCCATCAAATACCTCCCACTCAAGCTTAAAGGACCAGCTCGGCATTGGCTCAACAGCTTGCCAACAGGATCAATCAGTTGTTGGGAGGACCTGGAAGCCGCATTCCTCGACAATTTCCAGGGAACTTATGTGCGACCCCCAGACGCCGATGACCTAATTCACGTAATTCAGCAGCTAGAGGAATCGGCCAGGCAATTCTGGACACGGTTCCTAGCAAAGAAAAATCAAATAGTCGACTGTCTGGACGCTGAGGCCCTAGCAGCCTTCAAGCACAATATCCGTGACGAGTGGCTGGCCCGCGACCTTGGACAGGAAAAGCCGAAATCTATGACAGCACTCACGACACTCATGACCCGCTTTTGCGTGGGAGAAGACAGCTGGGTTTCTCGTAGCAACAATATGACCAAGAACCCTGGGACACCAGGGACATTAGTGGAAAGCCGCGTCGCAACAAGTAGAAGCGCCGCATTAACGGCGACAATGCTGAGGATACGGCAGTTAATGCTTGATTCAGAGGCTCTAAATCCGGTCAGCGGAAAAAACCATTCAAAAGGAATCCTAGGGGCCCGTCCATCTTGGACCGAATACTCGACCGCTTGTGCCAAATACATGGCACCCCCAAAAAGTCGGCCAATCACACCAACAGGGACTGTTGGGTGTTCAAGCAGGCAGGCAAGTTAAGCACCGACAATGAAGACAAGGGGTTGCATAGCGATGACGACGAGGAGCCCCGGCCGCCGAACAACAATGGACAGAAGGGTTTTCCCCCACAAGTGTGGACGGTGAACATGATATACGCCACCCACGTCCAAAAAGGGAGCGGAAGCGCGCGTTAAGGGACGTATACACGGTAGAGCCAGTCGCCCCAAAGTTCAACCCATGGTCCTCCTGCCCGATCACCTTTGATCGAAGAGACCATCCCACTAGCATCCGTCATGGAGGATTTGCCGCATTGGTTCTAGACCCAATTATTGACGGATTTCATCTCACTAGAGTCCTCATGGACGGCGGCAGCAGCCTGAACCTGCTTTACCAGGATACAGTGCGAAAAATGGGCATCGATCCCTCGAGGATTAAGCCCACCAAAACGACCTTTAAAGGCGTAATACCAGGTGTAGAGGCCAACTGTACAGGCTCAGTCACACTTGAAGTGGTCTTCGGATCCCCGGATAATTTCCGAAGCGAGGAATTGGTCTTCGACATAGTCCCATTCCGCAGTGGCTATCATGCACTGCTCGGACGAACTACATTCGCCAAATTCAATGCGGTACCGCACTACGCATACCTTAAGCTCAAGATGCCAGGCCCTCGTGGAGTAATTATGGTCAATGGAAACACCGAACGCTCCCTCCGAACGGAGGAGCACACGGCGGCCCTTGCAGTGGAAGTACAAAGCAGCCTCTCCAGGCAGTTCTCCAGTCCGGCCATTAAATGTCCGAACACCGTCAAGCGCACCCGGAGTAACCTATAACAAGACCGCCTGGCACGTTCCGAGCAGGCGTAGCAATACGGCCCCAACCCCAACCCTAGCAAAAAGGCGACGCTAGTACTTCGCGTACATAATTACGCTCTAGAAATACCATGGGCATAGGGGGAGGGGCACCATCACGGCACGCCCAAAAGACGGCTTAAACCGCACAAGGGGCTGCCGATTTTTTACTTTTCTCTTACTTCCAGGACTCTGCTCTTCGGAAGGCCTGTTCGGCAATTCAATTGCGCACAAACGATGCAAGAACCAGGGAAGCAGACAAGCCATGCCGCATTACGGAAATCCCAGGTGGTCTCTATCACGAGCAATATACCTGTTTTGCATACTATTCCGCAGCTTGCCCCTGGAGCAGACATGTTAAATAGTCCAACTTTTCATTTATCGCATTACTTGTATCGTTCTGCTTTGATCGCAGCTATTTTTAATAAACAATGCATAGCTTTTGTCTATTTTTGCACTATCTTTTTATAAATAAATGCTCCTTAACGACATGTTGCACCCGTACAACTTGGTACAACCAAAATACGCCAGGGGCTTTTAGCACCCCTCAATATGGTGTGAAAAGTCCGAACACTTTCACAAGTGTGGCACCCCGAACTTATAGCATTATATGCATCGGCTTCGAATCATGTCTTGGGTCAATAGTTGGGTTTGCCCGGCTCCTATGTTTTGGTGCCTTACGTTCCGCTATATCGGCTAAGGTAGCACTAGGAGAACCACTGCGATTGTGCCCCAGTTGAGCTGGGCCGAGCACCTAAGTGGAGAAAGCTAAAACTGACCGTCATGATGAAGCGAGAGCTGGTCGCTGTTCGAGAGGTTTTTTTCGAGTCCCTAAAGACTTATGCCGCTTAGGGCGACGAGTCGGCTCTGTCCGGCCAAGGCGTGGATAGCGCCCCGAACTCGGTCTTCCGAATACTAGGGGCTTCGTCGAAATTTAAAATTATAGAATTCTATGGCTAAGTGAGAGTGTTCACGCATTATAGTCCGATTGCCTCGTTCATCGGGCTGAGCGCCTCCCTTGAAGGACCCAAACATGGGAAAAAGAGTGCCCAGATTTATCCCCGAACACCCCAGCACTAGTGGCAAGGGGGCAGAATCTGATGACTCGCCATCTCTCAGTATTGATAAACAACCGCATAGAAGGTAATATTTTAAATTCAAGCAGCATTGCTCAGCGCATATGAACAAGTTTTCAGCGCACAGGACAAAAACGAGCGAGTTTTACTCAAAAATTACATCCCTAGTACATTCATCCGCCACAAGGCGGGCACCCTTTAGGACATCCTTATAGTAATTTTCGGGCTTGCGCTGCTCTTTCCCCGCTGGTGGCCCGTCCTTCACAAGCTTCTCCGCATCCAGCCTGCCCCAGTGCACCTTAGCGCGGGAAAAGGCCCTACGGGCACCTTCAATACAGATGGAGTGCTTGATGACTTCGAGCCTTGGACAGGCCTCCACCAGCCGCCGCACCATCCCGAAATAGCTCCCAGGCAAAGCCTCTCCAGGCCAGCCGAACTAGGAGGCCCTTCATGGCCTGTTCGGCCGCCTTGTGGAGCTCTACCAGTTGCTTAAGCTGGTCGCTCAGGGGCACGGGGTGTCCGGCCTTAGCATACTGAGACCAGAACACCTTCTCCGTCCAGCTGCCCTCCTCGGCTCGATAGAATGCAGCGGCATCGGATACACTCCGGGGAAGATCTGCAAATGCCCCTGGAGAGCTCTGGATTCGGGTAACTATCAAGTAACTCATGTTTATGTGTTTGCTTTGCATAAAGAATGCCTTACCCGCCGCTATTTTCTTCACCTCATCCAACTCCTGGAGGGTCTTCTGGGATTCGGCCTTGGCAGACTTGGCATTTTCAATAGCCACCGCAAGCTCGAACGCTCGCGTCTTCGAGTCAAGCTCCAAACTCTCATGTTTCTTCATGAGAACCTGGAGCTCTTGCCGCACCTTGCCAACCTCGGCCTCATACCTCTCCCGCTCGGTGCGCTCCGCGGCCGCACTCTTCTCGGCCTCGAGCAGCACTTGCTTAAGGGTCGCCACCTCAAATGTGGCCCCTACAATAGCCATGTTAATCCTGTCATTTCTTGCAATTGCACCTTTATTATATACATATTCAACCAAGGTATTTCTTACCTTCCTTCTCCTCGAGCTGCTTCTTGGCACGCCCGAGCTCTTGCTCGGACTTCTCGAGGCTCTGCTTCAGCGTGTCCACTTCCGCACTGAGTACGGCAGACGCCAGCAGAGAAGCCTGCACACGCATATTGACTCCTTTTGTTAGACTCGTGCGAATTTTTTGATCCTCTATTCGGCTTTTCTTCCCGAACGCCCAACAGAGCATCAGGGGCTACTGTCTATGCGGTAATATTATTTACACATTATTTACTTACCTCAAAGCCTGTCAAAAGGCTAGTACAAGCTAAAGTCAGTCTGCTCTTGGCGGACTGAACCTTCTGGACCATCGCACTCATAATAGCGCGGTGCTCCTCGTCGATGGAGGCGCCTTGGAGCGCCTCCAACATATTGTCCGGCACGATGGACGGGGGTCGCCGGCACAGTGGACTTGCTCCTCTTGGAAGGAGGTCCCCCGCCGGACTCTGGAACCCTTGAAGGTTTCGGAGCGGTGTCCGGCCTAGAGCCGGACTTGGAGCCCTGGGGGGTTTCATCCCCTTTACTCCTGGAGTCCGGGAGGTCGCCTTGCGGCGCCTCCAGGACCACCTCCTCCCTGCTTGGAACCTGTTGGGACAACACCTCGGTGTCGTCCATAGGGCGGGGGGAGGAAGCCGTCGGAAGCGAGTTCACATCCGACGAGTCCAGTGAGCCGCTCGACGACGCGTCGAGCCGGTCTTTGGGTGGGCTGCATAAGCATGTTTGACATAAGGGAAAGTTGTGCAATAAACGAATACTATGAATTACTACGGTATCCGGATACTTACGATTTTGCCAGGGGCTTGGCCCTGGGCTGCCACTCCTCTTCGCCGTCATTGGCGTCGTTGGAGTAGTCCGAAGGAAGGGCTTTCCCCTTCTTGGACCCTCCGGCCTCCTCAGAGAGGGCGGCCTTCCTTTTCTTCTCTCCTCCCGCTGGAGGGGGAGAGGTCTCTTCTTCTTCCTCCTCATCTTCACGAGAGGAAGGCGCTTCGGGACCGCCGGATGATGAATCCGACACCTCCTGGCACCGGGCACTCTTTCGAGTCCCTGTGGCCCTTTTCGTGGCCTTCTTCTCCTGCACCACATAGGGCGCCGGAACCAGCAGCTTCGCCAAGCGAGCGTCCGCTGGGCCTTCGGGCAAAGGAGCCGGGCAGTTGATCTGTCCGGACATCACCTCCCAATCCTGTCAAAGATAAGGGAGCTTAGATCCCGCATAGAGTCAAACTATGAAAAACTGATATCCTGTAAAAGGACAAAAATAGCTTACTGCATGAGCGTGATGCTGAGTACTGAATCCGCGATCCTCGATAGCGGATGCGGGAGCCTCGGCGCCTTTGAAAAGCATCCTCCAGGCATCTTCATATGTCGTGTCGAAGAGCCTGTTTAGAGTTTGATGCTGCGTCGGGTCGAACTCCCACAGGTTGAAGGCCCGTCGTTGACACGGGAGGATCAGGCGGATGAGCATAACCTGGGCTACATTGACAAGCTTGAGCTTCTTGTCCACCAGGGTTTGGATGCATGTTGGAGTCCGGTCAACTCTCCTTTTTTACCCCAAGACAGGCTTGTCTCCTTCCAGGAGGTGAGGCGCGTTGGGGGGCCGGATCGAAACTCAGGGGGTGCGACCCATTCGGCCTCGCACGGCTCGGTGACGTAAAACCACCATGATTGCCACCCCTTCAGGGTCTCCACAAAGGAGCCCTCGAGCCACAGGACGTTGGCCATCTTGCCAACCATGGCACCGCCGCACTCCGCGTGGCTGCCGTGCACCACCTTTGGCTTGACGTTGAAAGTCTTAATCCATAGGCCGAAATGGGGGCGGATGCGGAGGAACGCCTCGCACACGACGATAAACGCCGACATGTTGAGGACGAAGTTCGGGGCCAGATCATGGAAATCCAGGCCGTAGTAGAACATGAGCCCCCGGACAAATGGATGCAGAGGGAAGCCCAGTCCGTGGAGGAAATGGGGGAGGAACACCACCCTCTCATGGGGCCTAGGAGTGGGGATGAGCTGCCCCTTTTCAGAAGTCGGTGCGCGATGTCGCTAGCCAGATATCCGGCCTTCCTCAGTTTTTTGATGTGTCCCTCCGTGACGGAGGAGACCATCCACTTGCCTCCCGCTCCGAACATGACTGCAGAAGGTTGAGGTGGTAGTGCGGACTTGGGCGCTGGAGCTCGAGTGCGCAAGAATGGATAGGCAAAGGAGGAAGAAGGCGTGCGTGAAAAGGTGGATCCTTATCCCCTCATATGGGTGGACGCAACTACATGTCCCCACCAGCCTGGTAAAACTCGCTTATCTCCAAGCGCCATAATCAAAGGCGTGGTTGGGTTACCCACGCCCGTATTGATGAGAATCCCGGAATAAGGGGACACAATCTCTGCTTTGACAAGACGTGCCAAGGAAACCGCCTCGCATGACGCGCTGAGGTGGGATAATGAAATGACTCGGATAAAAGCTTGGCTGTGGTGTGTCGCACTAGGGAATACATCAGCAGATTAGATTTGTGTAAATATTATTCTCTCTATGGCAATATGTGGAAAACTTATTTTGCAGAGTCGGACGCTATCTTTGTGTTTAAAATCTTCTATAAAGTACTTGGAGGAGGAACCCGCCTTGCAATGCCGAAGACAATCTGCGCGCCGGACTCGTCGTCATTGAAGCCTGGTTCAGGGGCTACTGAGGGAGTCCTGGATTAGGGGGTGTTCGGATAGCCGAACTATACCTTCAACCGAACTCCTGGACTATGAAGATACAAGATTGAAGACTCCGTCCCGTGTCCGGAAGGGACTTTCCTTGGCGTGGAAGGCAAGCTTGGCGATACGGATGTTCAGATCTCCTACCATTGTAACCGACTCTATGTAACCCTAACCCTCTCCGGTGTCTATATAAACCGGGTTTTAGTCCGTAGGACAACATACACATCAACAATCATACCATAGGCTAGCTTCTAGGGTTTAGCCTCTCCGATCTCGTGGTAGATCTACTCTTGTACTACCCATAATCATCAATATTAATCAAGCAGGACGTAGGGTTTTACCTCCATCGAGAGGGCCCGAACCTGGGTAAAACTTCGTGTCCCTTGCCTCATGTTACCATCCGGCCTAGACGCACAGTTCGGGACCCCCTACCTGAGATCCGCCGGTTTTGACACCGACAGAGAGCCTGCTGCTTGGTCCAAAACAACTCATTGCCTCTGAGGATAGCACGAGCTATCACGTACGGGTTGATCTTCCGGCGTTCGATGTACTCAGTGAGGGGAATCTCGTCCATGCCCTTAGCAGGTTCCTTTTGCTTGCTGGCAATGGTCTTGACATTGCGCTTGGGGCACTGGAGTCCTCTGGTGCTTCATCTTGAGGATTGTGTAGTCGCTTGGACCCAGTGTCACGATTGGGATTGGAACGGCGAGAGCCACCACCTAAGACACAAGAGAAAGCACACACAAAGAGCGATAAGAATCAATGCAAAGACCACGACAAAGCAAGGGAAATGGGTAGAAAGCATACGAGATAACTGCCACGAGGAAGATGGGACAACAACGGTAGTGCCGCCTGGTCGTGCGGTACTAAAATTTTAGTACCGCTCCTAGTCGCGGTAGTACCGTGTGAGGATATGGTAGTACCATGGCTTGGAGCGGTAGTAAGACCTTAGTGGCACAGAACGTGCGGTAGTACCGCACCGAACGGGCGGTAGTACCGGACAAGCGGTAGTACCGCACAAGAAGCACGGTAGTACCGCACCACGTCAGATCTGAACCTACTTTTGAATCTGAGAAGACACGCGAAACCACGGCGGAACTACAGTTGATCAAATCTACCACGGGACAATATATCAAGTATAATTTCTATGCAACACTACTCTCCTACAACCTTCTCTTGCAAAGACTTGGCCTAAAATCTCAAGAACACAAGCATCTCCCCAAAAACCTAGAGACAAGAGAACCAACTAGAAAGAGAGGGATTTGGGGAAAAACCTTGGTCCATGGAAAGAAGAAGTGGTGGGGAATGATCCCACCGGTCGGAATCCAAGGAGAGCAGCCGGAGACGGATATCCGGCGAGGGACTCCGGCCCCGTTCTTGAGCGAGAGAGAGAGAGACGAAGTGGGGAAAACTAGCGAATGGGTATGGGGGATTTAGAACCCCCTGTTCCCGTCCTTATCCCCATGCGCTTCCGACAGTGCGGTAGTACCGCGTATCATCACGGTAGTACCGCTTGGGCGGAAAAACCACACCAAAGCGGTAGTACCGCTCTCCCAGGCGGTAGTACCGCACTGGGCCGGTAGTATCGTACTCTCCACACACGGTAGTACCGTGGCAGGCCGCGGTAGTACCATGAGCTCAAGAAGAAGCCATTTCCAAGCACAAGAAAAGAGAGGTCTTCGCAAGGAAACTTCAAATGAACAAGACACCTCACAACAAGCTCAAACACGAAGGGAAGAAGGGTCAAAACGGCAACAAGAGACGACCACGAGACACAACCTCTCCAAAGAGAGGGCGGTGGCTGGAGCCACCTATGTTTGAGTCAATTGGTATGGCACCGCAAAGAATTATCCTTGGGCCCATGACCAAAACTCGTCTTTGAAGCACAAGTACCATAAAAATGGCTAATGTGAAAGATTTGATCAATTTATGCATAATGGGGGGAGGGAGAGTACATTGAGAGAACAACACTCCCCCTATGTCCATGCCTACATCTAAACAAGACAACAAGTTGAGTATGGTGGGGTGTGCAAGGGTTCAAGTAACATTGCTCGAATCAATGATATTTAGCTCATGCCTTAACTCGCGAAATCTTGCTTCATCCAACGGCTTCGTGAAAATATCTGCAAGGTTATCATGAGTGTTGACGTAGTTGAGCTTGATATCCCCTCGCCTAATGTGATCCCAGATGAAGTGATACCGAATCTCAATATGCTTCGTCTTGAAGTGTTGCACCGGGTTGAGAGAAATTGTGATGGCACTTTCATTGTCACACCAAAGAGGCACTTTGTCACAAATGACACCGTAATCCTTTAAAGTTTGCCTCATCCATAAGAGTTGTGCACAACAACTACCGGCCGCTACATACTCCGCTTCGGTGGACGAGAGAGACACATAACTTTGCTTTTTGGAAGACCAACTCACCAAAGAGCAACCAAGGAATTGGCACCCTCCGAAAGTGGACTTCCTATCCACTTTGTCTCCCGCCCAATCAGAGTCCGAATACCCTACAAGCTTGAAGTTTGCTCCTCTTGGGTACCATAAGCCAAAGTTTGGGGTATGAGCCAAATATTGAAATATTCACTTGACCGCCACATAGTGACTTTCCTTAGGTGCAGCTTGAAACCGTGCACAAATTCCCACACTCAACATGATATCCGGTCTAGATGCACAAAGGTAAAGCAAGGATCCAATCATGGAGCGATATACCTTTTGATCCATCGCTTTACCATTGGGATCTATGTCAAGTTGGCACTTGGTGGGCATTGGAGTGCAAGCCGGCTTGACATCACTTAGCTTGAATCTCTTGAGCATGTCTTGAGTTTATTTGGCTTGGTTGATGAAGGTTCCTTCTCTTCTTTGCTTCACTTCGAACCCTAGAAAGAACTTCAACTCTCCCATCGAAGACATCTTGAACTTTGAGGTCATGAGAGCGGCGAAGTCCTCATTGAAAGCTTTGTTAGGGGAACCAAAGATAATGTCATCAACATATAGTTGGCATACAAACAACTCCCTGTCACATCCCTAGCTTCTTGTGCTGCCTAGTGTTAGCATCCTGCCTGCATCATGTTTAACTTTCATGGAAATTTAAAATGGGGATTGCCTAAACCCCTAGCATCAAAGGAATTCACTAGGTTCACCTAAAATATTTTCAGTAAATCCAAATGGCTTTCAAAAATGGTCATCATTTATGGAAAATGCTGTAAACAGTACCAGAGGTGATGCACATTTTTCCATGACATATTTGGGCTCTGAATTAAATCATACCTTATTTGCATTTGGGCATTTAAATTTTATATATTATTCTAAATGTCCAAATATTCATGAACTGAAATGTTTCTGTTGGAAATAATCCAAACAGTGGCCACAAGAAGTCTCATGATTTTTGAAAATGCTCTGGCATTTTTAATAAAGTCAAAACCAAACAACATAAATAGAAAACAGAAAGAATTAGAAAACAGAGAGAGAGAGAGAAAGAGAGAGAGAGAGAGAGAGAGAGAGAGAGAGAAGAGCTTACCTGTCGCCCACCACCCGGCCTAGCACTGTAGCTGGCCGGCCCAACCCACCAGGGGCTCCTCCCTGTCGTCTTCCCCCTTGCCAGGAGGACGAGCACGTGGCCGGCGCACGCAAGCACACGGCCGGCCACCTCCTGCTTGCTTGCCGCTGCTGGAGTCTACCCTGAGCGCCACGTGCATCGCCCTGACCTTCCTCTGGTCGCCTCTCACTCTCCCACGGCTTCCTCCCCCTTCTCTGCTCTCTCCCCGAACGCGCCCGCCGCTGCCGACGTGCACCACCGCGGCCACCGCCTTCCTCTCTCCTCTCCGACATGCCCAGAAGCTCCGCCTCGTCTACCTCATCCTCTCCGTCGACTCACGTGACACCGGACGCCTTGAAGCGCCGCCCCCGACGCTTTCTTCTTCCTCGGGTCGCCGAGATCGCCTCCGCCGCCCCGCTCACTCCGGCCCCTCCCCAAGCTCACCAACTCGCTCGTCATGTTCTACGTGAGCTTCTGGTCATCCTCCCCTTCCCTGCTCCCTCTCTCGCGCGCTGTAGCTGCCGCCCCGTGTTCACCCGCACGCGCTGCCGCCTGCGCTCGTCGCCGGTGACGCTCCGATGACCATTTGGTCCCGGGCGTGCGCCCAACATGCTCACTGTCGCGCGTAGAGTCTTCCCAGCGCCAACCTGCTCTCGTTTGCACACCGTAGCGCCGAACGCGTCGTCGGTCGAACTCCGGCCGCCGCCTTGGATGTCAGGACCCCGATTCCAAGTCACATCAATCTAGCCGGTAACACCTCATATCACTTTGCGGCCTCACGCACGGTATTCCCACGGGTGTCGCCTTACCATGGCCCGGGACCGTTTGCGCCTTTTGGCTCACGTATATGATAGTGTCGCTAGCATCCATATGACAAAGAACCCGGGCCGGCATGGCTAGTCGTGAACCCAAAGCGGCACTAACCTATGGGGACAGTCATACATGAATCACATCGAGCATGTCGGTCAGCAGCGTGTAAATCCGGGCTGTAGCACTGGGCTAATAGGACTCCAGGAACACGGGCTATAGCAGGCTAGGCAGGACTCCGGATGTCACTGCGTGACATTTCCCCGAAGGGACAGACACAGGAACGAAGTGAAACACATGCCGGCCAGTCAAGTGTCCTGAGCAGTAGTGCAGGGCTAGCAGGACTCCGGTGAACCGGGCTGTAGCGGACTACTATGGCTCATGGAAGCACTAGACTACATTTCCCCATAAGAGAGGTTGCCAAGGATAACAACTAGGTTGTCGGATCCCACACATACCAAGCATTTCAATCATACACACAATATGCTCGATATGTGTAATTACAACATGGCATCACAACATAACTCTACAACTCAAGTATTTATTCCTTAGGCTCTGAGGAGCGAGATATTACAAACATGCGTCTCATGACCCAACAATCACAGCATACAAATCAAGCACATGCGGAAGCTTAACATGTCTGAGTACAGACATCTACAAATGGAAAAAAGGCTCAGAAGCCTGACTATCTACCAGATCCTGCCGACGGCACAAGATCATAGCTGAGGTATCAAGCTAAACATTGAAGTCCACACAGAACTACTAGCGAGACTGACGTCTCTCTGCAAAACATAAAATAGGCAAACGTGAGTACAAATGTACCCAGCAAGACTTACATCAGAACTATCTACATATGCATCGGTATCAATAAAGGGGGTGGTGGACTTTAACTGCAGCAAGCCAGCTTTGACTCAGTGGCTAACCTGAACTACGACTACAAGCAACTCTTTTGAGGTGGCGCACACGAGTCCACATATTCACCATCCAATACACCACTATGGATCCGCTCCCATCTCCCTACGAGAAGGCCATCCATAGCACTCACGCTTATCTTGCGAGTTTTAGAGTATCCACTTTCAATTGTCTATGAACTATGCAAGGGGTCCAAGTTTCCATATCCGAGGAATCCGGCTATTCGAATAGATAATGATAACCCTGTAGGGGTGTACTTCTTCACACACACTCCCACCACTTACCGTCGTTTACACGATATGTACTCGGCAACCTTCAAGCGGAATCCCAACGAGGGTGTCGGCCACGGCCTACCTAAACACCTAAGTCTCTAGTCCAGGTTTATCGCCTATTCAGGTTCCATCCGCAGGGAGTCCGGCCGAGGTTTCCACATACAGCCCCGAACGATGTGAACAGGGTTCCCGAGACACCAAACGGGCGCCCGGTACACCGTGCCACGGTGTATCTACCGCAACATAGCCCACCCCTAGGGTCAGCGCTACGCACGGCCGCCAACACATAACCTACAAACACTAGAAACTAGTTGCAACTCCTGGACAGAGTACTAGGGTGATTAAGAAGCCGAGAGGGTCAATTAAGGATCCCAATGAGTGGTAGTAGCTTTTCATGGATCACAGACACAGAACTCAGTTCCTGAGGACGGCTGCAATGAGACAACCCACCATGTACTCCTACATGGCCTCTCACCGCTACCTTTACCAAATCGTGTTCACACACTTAGCTCCCACACAGTAGGACATGTTCACACACCTCCGATTCATCCCCGATGAATCAGACCCGACACAACTCTATGCAATAGCAGGCATGACAAACAAGCATGAATGAGTAGGCACATTAGGGCTCTAACAACTCCTGCTCATGCTAGTGGGTTTCATCTATTTACTGTGGCAATGACAGGTCATGCAGAGGATAAGGGGTTCAACTACCGCAGCAAGTAACAGATGAATCGTTGTTGTCCTAATGCAGTAAAAGAGAGCCGGAGCGAGAAAGTGGGATTGTATCAGAATGAACATGGGGTTTTTGCTTGCCTGGCACTTCTGAAGATAACATTGAGTCTTCATCAGTGTCAACGATCACAGCGTCGGAGCAGCGTCTACCGAGAGGGGACATTTACCGGCAAACAAGGAAGAACACAATCAATGCGATGCAACAATATGATGCATGATCATGACATGGTAATATCCTGTTGATTGAGCTAATGCAACTAGCAACAAGTTAAATGGAGTTGGTTTGAACACTAGGTTCAAATTCAAATTCAAACTATGAATTCAAATAGTACATTATCATGTTTTGGACTAGACAGTGAGGTTAAGTTGTTCAAACATGCATGAAAATGCCATATTCAGATTCCTTGGATTTTTCTGATCATTTTTCATATATAACTTATTTCATTTGGAGTTACGGTTGAATTTCTATGAATTTTAGAGGTTTATACTAATTTCTGGAATTTTCTGAATTATTTTTAATCCAGAAAATGAGTTATGGCGTCAGCACTACGTCACCGTGACGTCAACAGGTCAACTGACCCAATCCGGGTCAAACCTGACCAGTGGGGTCCACTGGTCAGTGACACAATTAACTAACAGGGTTAATTAAATCTAACTAATCAAATTAATAGCCACTGGGCCCACTGTCAGTGATTAGCCCAACTAATTTAGTTAGTCCTAATCCTAACTTAATTAGCAGGCGGGTCCCATTTGTCATTAACCCAGAGGGGTCAAACTGGGCCCACCCAAGGTCAACTCGGTCAACGGGGTCAACCCACCGGCGTTAAGCCGCCGGCGAGGTCAGCGGCGGCCGCGGGCTTCAGAAAAGCTCCATAGAGCTCGGTTTTGGACGCGGTTTGCGGCTATGGAAAGCTGAAAGTCTCGCGCATCTAAAGGAGGCAACGGCTCGTGCCGGAGTGGACTAAATCGACGGCGGCGGCAGCTTTTGCGGCGGCCGGAGTTCGGGTTAGTTTGGGCTCGGCGTTAGGGTGCTCGGGAGGAGGAGCTGGTGGGTGAAACGTGCTCCTGGGGGTGTACTGAGTGCGGTGACGTGCTTGGTTTGGACGGAGGCCGGCCAACACAACGACGGCGACATGGCTGGCGCCGGCGAGGTCTCGGTCTCGATGGGAATGAGAGGTAGAGCTCTAATTAGCGCACGGGAGTAGGGGGAAATGGTTCAGAGGCTCACAGTGCATCGCATGGATGGGTCGGCATCTCGGGGGAGGCTCTGGAGACGACGGAGTGGCGACAGCGATCGCCGGAGTCCGAGGAAGAAGATGGAGCTGATGGCGGCATTGTAGGGGCTCCCGCGGGGCGTGGCTCGGTGAGGAGGAAGAGGGGGTCGAGGCGGAGCCTCTGAGCGCATCGGCGAGGCGAGGCAGTGGCTGTGGCCATGGCGGTATGCGTCGGCGACGGCTGCGCTCGGCGGTTGCGCGTAAGAGAAACGAAGGAGGGGGGAAGAGCGAGGGAGAGTGCGATGGGGTTCCAGGGGCGTGCGTGGCGGCGTTGGAGACGTCTAGGCGATGAGGGGGAAGCGGCAGGAAGCAGGAGGTGGCCAGGCGCGTGCCGACGTGCCTCGGCCACGCGCGCTGTCTATTGGCGTGGGGAGGAAGACGATAGGGGAGGGCCAGGTGGGCTGGGCCGGCCACTTGGGCCGCCAGGTGGCTGCACAGGTGAGTTGGCCCAGGTAAGCTCTCTCTCTTCTTTCTAATTCTGTTTCTGTTTTCTATTTATGTTATTTTGTTTTGATTTAGTTTATAACCCAAATCATTTTAATAAATCCTCAAAATAATTGTGGGCATTAAACGAATTATTACAGAGGCCCTTAACTATTTTCAGAATTATTGGAGCATTTTAAAAATATTAATAGTATTTAAATGCCCCAATTCAAATACAATATGGGTTATTCAAAAATCCAGAATGGCCTAAAAATATGTGCATCATTTTTGGCAGAGGTTTTCACCTTTATCAAAAATAATGAACTTTTCTAAAGGGCATTCTAGGTTCAATGAAAATATTTTTATTTTGATCCTAATTGCATTTCATTTAGTGCTAGGGCTTGTCATCCCCATTTCAAATTTCAAACAAATATAGACATGATGCATGGATGCTTATGATACTAATTGCAATCAAATTCTAGGGCTGTGACATTGGAGCTCGCCGTCGTCGGCTTCGGCCACCACAGGCCCGGCCTCTACCACCACTCGACGCGCGCCTGCAAGAGCTTTCCAGTGAGCCCAAGAACGGCCTCGTCCGTGCCCTGTGGGTGTTTTCCGAGCCGCGCCGCCGTCTCGGGCCTCGCCGGCGTCGAGTCGCCGGTGGGTTTGACTCCGCTGGCCTGGGGTTGACCTTGTTTGACCCCCCAGGGTCACTGACGTGCGAGCCCGTCTCTGTTAATCTTTAGCTAGATTAGATTAGAGCTAATTAACCCTGACAGTTGGTTTAGACACTGACATGTGGGTCCCCGAGCATAATTAGGTTAGTCTAATTTTTTGTTAAGATTAGTACTAATACATGTGGACCCCACATGTCAGCTTTGACTTTGGTCAAGTCAATGTTGACTGGTCCCACCTGTCATCCACCCAAACCAGCCTGAGCCACTAACATATGGGTCCCACAGGTCATGTTTGACCTGGCTGACCCAGTTGACCTGTTGACGTCACACCTATGTCATGCTGACACAGTAAAGCGTTTTCTGGATTAAGTTTATTCAGGAAATTCAAGAAAATGCCCAAAACTTCTAAAAATCATAGAAATTAAACCGTAACTCCAAATGAAATAAATTATATATGAAAAATTATCAGAAAAATCCAATCTATCCATCTGTACCATCTTCATGCATGTTAGAACAACTTAAGGCCACTGTTTAGGACAAATCAAATGAATGGTATTTAAATAACCACATGTGGAGTTTGAATTTGAACTTTGGGTTCAAACCAACTTCATTTAATTGTGTTGCTAGTTGCATTAGCTCAATCAACAACATATTGCCATGTCATTATCATGCATCATGTTGTGCATTGCATTGATTGTGTTCCTTCTCTATTACCGGTGGTTGTCCCCTCTCGATAGACGTTGTACCGACGATGTGATCGTTGACACTGATGAAGACCCAATGATATCTTCAGAAGTGCCAGGCAAGCGAAACCCCCTTTCTCATTCTGATACAATCCCACTCTCTCGCTCCTGCTCTCTTTTACTGCATTAGGACAACAGCGATTCATATGTTAATTGCTGTGGTAGTTGAACCCCTTATCCTCTGCATGACCTGTCATTGCCATAGTAAATAGATGAAACCCACTAGCATGAGTAGAAGTTGTTTGAGCCCTGATATGCCTACTCATTCATGCTTGTTTGTCATGCCTGCTATTGCATAGAATTGTGTCAGGTCTGATTCGTCGGGGATGAATCGGAAGTGTGTGAACATGTCCTACTGTTGAGAGCTAAGTGTGTGAACATGATTTGGTAAAGGTATCGATGAGAGGCCATGTAGGAGTACATGGTGGGTTGTTTCATTGAATCCGTCCCGAGGAACTGAGTTCTGTGTTTGTGATCCATGAAACAGCTACTACCACACATTGGGCCCTGAAATATGACCCCGCTCGACTTACTGACCCCTCTCGTCCTGTGTCCAGGAGTTGCAACTAGTTTCTGGTGTTTATAGGTTATGTGTTGGCGGCCGTGCGTAGCGCTGACCCTAGGGGTGGGCTATGATGCGGTAGATACACCGTGGCATGGTGTACCAAGTCGCCCGTTTGGTGTCTCGGGAACCCTGCACACATCGTTTGGGGCCGTTGAGGACACCCCGGCCTGATTTCCTTGTGGATGGAACCCGAATAGGCGATAAACCTGGACTAGAGACTTGTGCGGTTAGTCAGGTCGTGGTCTACACCCACGTCGGCTTTCGCTTGAAGTCTGCCGAGCACATGTCATGTGCAGACGCTAAGTGGTGGAAACATGTGTGACGAAGTACACTCCTGAAGGGTATAAAACTATTCGAATAGCCGCGTCCGCAGTAAAGGACTTCTGGGTTGCCTATAACAGTTCATAGACAAGTGGAAGTGGATACTCTAAAATGCGCAAGATAAGCATGAGTGCTATGGATGGCGTTCTCGTAGGTAGACGGGAGCGGATCCATAGTGGTGTATTGATTGGTGAATATGTGGACTCGTGTGCGCCACCTCAAAAGAGTTGCTTGCAGTCGTAGTTTAGGTTAGCCACTGAGTCAAAGCTGGCTTGCTACAGTTAAACCCCACCATCCCTTTGTTGATGCCGATGCATATGTAGCTAGTTCTGATGTAAGTCTTGCTGAGTACTTTTGTACTCACATTTGCTTAATTTATGTTTTGCAGAGAGACTTCAGTCTCGCTAGTAGTTCCGCATGGACTCCGACGTTTAGCTTGATACCTCAGCTACGATCTTGTGCCCTCGGCAGGATCTGGTAGATAGTCAGGCTTCTCAGCCTTTTTCATGTGTAGATGTCTGTACTAAGACATGTTAAGCTTCCGCTTGTGCTTGTTGTTTGTATGCTCTGAATGTTGGGTCATGAGACCCATGTTTGTAATATCTCGCTCCTCGGAGCCTATTGAATAAATACTTGAGTCGTAGAGTCTTGTTGTGATGCCATGTTGTATTTACACATATCGAGCATATTGTGTGTATGATTGAAATGCTTGGTAGGTGTGGGATCCGACAATCTAGTTGTTTATCCTTGGCAGCCTCTCTTATGGGGAAATGTAGTCTAGTGCTTCCTTGAGCCATAGTAGTCCGCTACAGCTCGGTTCACCGGAGTCCTGCTAGCCCAGCACTACTGCTCAGGACACTTGATTGGCCGGCATGTGTTTCACTTTGTTCCTGTGTTTGTCCCTTCGGGGAAATGTCACGCGGTGACATCCGGAGTCCTGCCTAGCCTGCTACAGCCTGGGTTCCCGGAGTCCTGTTAGCCCAGTGCTACAGCCCGGATTCACACGCTGCTGACCGACATGCTCGATGTGATTCATGTATCTGTCCCCATAGGTTGGTGCCGCTTTGGGTTCACGACTAGCCATGTCGGCCCGGGTTCTCTGTCATATGGATGCTAGCGAGACTATCATATACGTGAGCCAAAAGGCGCAAACGGTCCCGGGCCATGGTAAGGCGACACCCGTGGGAATACCGTGCGTGAGGCCGCAAAGTGATATGAGGTGTTACCGGCTAGATCGATGTGACTTGGAAGGGGGGTCCTGACAGCTTTGGTATCAGAGCCTGACTGCCTGTAGGATTACCAAGCCAAACTGGTCAAAGTTGAGTCTAGAAATTCTTTAGTTATATAAGGGAATTGATTGTGGAAGGGAACGTAAGGCTCTTTTTTTTACTCCTTTACCCTATGCCCTTCTGATCTGAGTCAACCTCTTCCTTTCTATGAGGATTAAGAACTAGGCCTTCTCATCTATCTACCAGGATGACGAGTTACTATGATAGAGACTTATAGGATTGATGGATTTAAGCCCCAGTTAAGTTTCTACTACTTTCGTGTGTTCATAGTTGGTCCCGAAACCTTGATATGATGATGCTAAGCGGTTATGCCACCATTTTGCATGATGTCTCAAATCTATTTGAGCATTTTACAGCCGTTATGCTGTCCGAGTCATCCCAGGTTTCTAATTAGTCTGATGCATTTGCAAATTCCTTCTTCCCATCCCGTTGATCCTTTGGGCCAGATTAAGCACACTAATCGGTGAGTTGAGGTACTATGTTGCCTCAACATATATGTTGGAGCTATTATTATGACCCTAGGTGTTTTAGGGAGTCACCTAGTAATCTAGCCATGTTTTGTGTTCCCGGTGTGATGAATTTGGCCACCATTCTCGAAAGCATCCCGTGATGCCACTTAGTAGTAGGCATTCTACTCCTGGGTTTTGAACCCGAGATTCACCCTACTTACCTCATGTCGATAGTGTTTGATAGTTCCTTTAGGATATTAGTAACCTTGCGACAGTCCTCGACGTCAGTGATATTTCTTTCTTCCAAATACCATGAACCATTAAGGCAGAAGTTCTTTGAACCAAAATATCACAATCAAAGTACTCTTGAGGAGTTCTCCATTCATAATTGTGATTCTGCCAGTTCTACCTTCCTGCATGGGTTATCTGGAAGAAACCTGTTGAACTTGGTTCAACATATTAATCTATGCATCCACAACTCAAAAAGATATACGTCCTATTGAGTTGTCCCTCTTCATTTGTATTCTGACCATCGCCTATCAATTGATAGTCAGGAGTAATTGTGCATCTGTGTTATCGATGCTTATTATTCTTATGGTCCGTTAAGCCATTCTATTTCAGAATGACGAGGAGAAACAAACTCCAGTACCTCATCCATATCCAGGATTGGGTCAAAGCAGTTGTGTTCTACAGATCAAATGCCCATCCAGCTTTTGCTCTATTCTACCCTGGAGTATTACCCCCTTTATGTCAGGATTGTCATGAGAATTGCACCATCTCTCATGAATTCTTGACACAGTGATACTTCTTGCCATCATTTTTCATTCCTCGGTCCCATGTTGTCACAACCGGAATGTCGGCAAGTGAACCATGATGTGTGAAATCAATACTCCTAGCAACCGTGTTGCTCGGTAGTTAATGGACACTAATATCATTCTTAGCGTGTTGGTTATTGAATCATCATCCTAAGATGGATCGTGCTACCTAGTCCTTATTTTCGGTGCACTCTTCAATCAATGATATAGGATTGTGGCAATCCATCACTCTCTTGGTCCCATCGTCTTGCCCTGAAAAGCAAGGTTGTTCTCGAGCTTAGTAACATATCGGTCGTTCGTGATTTTCCGAAGATCTTCTCGGGAGTATTACCTGGTTGTCACATGACCGCTATGTTGAGTTCCTGATCAAGTAGGTTTCTTATAAATCACCCCTACTCCAAGAATCTGTGTTGGATATCCCTGAGCTAGTTGGTTGAGGTAGACAACAACTTGGAGAGTTGGAAGGTAGAAGCTTTGCTTAACTTAGTTCATCTCTAAGGGATATCTTCTGTGTGTGTGTGTGTTGAAGAAAGATGATATCTCCATTGGCTGGTCCTCGTGATCAGTTGTTGGATCTATTGCCTTGTGAAAACTTTGACTTGAGTATGGGCTATCGTCAAGTCAAATCAGAACCAACGATGTTGTAATGTTGTCTTACTCGTGGTTGATCCCTCGAGCATACACCATTACATCTTTTGGTCTGACCAATGCTATCATCGTGTTCACATGATGGTGGAAGTCCAGTGATATGGAAATTCCGACGAGTCGCTGTTGAGCCCATCAGCAGCATTTTGTCTCCTCCATGATTGTGTTGAACATCCAGCTAGTGTTGGAAACTTGTGTAAGCATTTTCTTCATGCCCCTTCATGAAGTATATGTTGGATGAAAGAAGTGACTTCCTCGATTCACGTGCATTTGATGTAAGTTGCCGCCGTGAATTTGAGAAAGGTGTGTTTTTGCTTCCTCTGGAGTCATCCCAAGTCAGCCATGCACGTGCAAAGTATTATGTGGTATGTTAAACTCGGTAGCGTTTGGTTGTAAGACTACTATGTGGTCATGCTTGTCTTGGACAGCGTGTTCATAGGTTTGTAGCAGAACCAGCTCATGTTTTGGAGCTTACTATCGTAGTTCATTTACCAAGAATCTCGCAACATCATCTCATTGATTTGTGTTGCAAACTTTCATTTTCCCTTCCAGACCCGATGAGTCTGGATTATCCTGACACCAACCAGATCTGAATCTCAGGTAGATATGATGGTTGGAACATTTCTCAAGAACTATAACATTGGTCTCTATGTAACCGGGTAAAGTGGATGTTGTGGCCAACACACCCAACCGGAAGACTTATTATTGTAGTATCTTGATGGAGAAAGTTGGCCACCTCCCTATAAGGATCTCGTAGAATTTATTCCAATAGTTGTTCCTTATGGATTTTTGTGTTCCCGAAGTCCGACCTTTTAGTTGATGATTCTAGATATCAAACCATATCTATGAATGGATTACGCTAGCACATCAAGGAGAACATTATAAGCGGAATGCTAAATGTCTCTCGGTCGATCATCCAGATTCTGTTTCCTTAGCCTCGCTAAGGGGAAGTCTGAGAAGGTGTTATCTTCCTCTGTATCCGCATCATCCATCATTAGTCGTCATGGTAGTATGTTGTGTTGCCAGGATCCTTGCCACGGATGTTGGTAGAACCTTGATGAATATGGAAATGCTCAATTTCTTGAGAGAACGCGCAAGCAAAATCATCCCTTGCATTGTCTTCAACCAGGTAGTTCACATCATCCATCCTAGTCTGAGTATGCCACTCCTTCGAACTCTTCCAGATGATCGATTGAGAATTGCCTTAGGCTGGTATAGAGAGTTTCAATGATCTATGGATCAAAAGTAATTCTTTTTGCCACTTTAGGGAATAGTTCTTCGAGTCACCTTCCCCGAGGTGCCCCGTTTTGGAATCATGGCAATTTCCCTCGCTACTTTGAAACCCTCGTCAAATTGTTTCTTCTGTCACTCCTGATGCAAGTTTTGCCTCTCAGCTCCAGAGATGTTTCTATGTCTCATCCCGTGAGTTGATCTTGTGATCATCAAGATGATCCTAAGTTGCTCGAACCTCAAGAAGATCGATTCTTCTAAAATCCTCCCTTTCTTCTCATTGTCATGTTGGATGTAGTTTTCAAAGCAAGACGTCGAGATCGAGGTGATGCAATGAATCCACATCCGCGAGAAAGACATTTGGATCGTGAAGATTGTATTAGCTTGTGTCCCTTTGTCTTCTTACCTCACGACTTGAATCTTGGGACGAGATTCTTGTTAGTAGGGGCGAGTTGTCACATCCCTAGCTTCTGGTGCTGCCTAGTGTTTGCATTCTGCCTGCATCATGTTTAACTTTCATGGAAATTTGAAATGGGGATTGCCTAAACCCCTAGCATCAAAGGAATTCACTAGGTTCACCTAAAATATTTTCAGTAAATCCAAATGGCTTTCAAAAATGTTCATCATTGGGAAAATGTTGTAAACAGTACTAGAGGTGATGCACATTTTTCCATGACATATTAGGGCTCTGAATTAAATCATACCTTATTTGCATTTGGGCATTTAAATTTTATATATTATTCTAAATGTCCAAATATTCATGAACTGAAATGTTGCTGTTGGAAATAATCCAAATAGTGGCCACAAGAAGTCTCATGATTTTTGAAAATGCTCTGGCATTTTTAATAAAGTCAAAACCAAATAGAATAAATAGAAAACAGAAAGAATTAGAAAAGAGAGAGAGAAGAGCTTACCTCGCGCCCACCACCCGGCCCAGCACTGTAGCTGGCCGGCCCAGCCCACCAAGGGCTCCTCCCTGTCGTCTTCCCCCTTGCCAAGAGGACAAGCGCGTGGCCGGCGCGCGCGAGCACACGTCCGGCCACCTCCTGCTTGCTTGCCGCTGCTGGAGTCTACCCCGAGCGCCACGTGCATCGCCCCGACCTTCCTCTAGTCGCCTCTCACTCTCCCACGGCTTCCTCCCCCTTCTCTGCTCTCTCCCCGAACGCGACCGCCGCCGCCGACGTGCACCACCGTGGCCACCGTCTTCCCCTCGCCTCTCTGACATGCCCAGAAGCTCTGCCTCGTCTACCTCGTCCTCTCTGTCGACTCACACGATGCCGGACGCCTCGAAGCGCCACCCCTGACGCCTTCTTCTTCCTCGGGTCGCCGAGATCGCCTCCGCCGCCCCGCTCGCTCCGGCCCATCCCCGAGCTCACCGACTCTCTCTTCGTGTTCTATGTGAGATTCTGGTCATCCTCCCCTTCTCCGCTCCCTCTCTCGCACGCTATAGCTGCTGCCCCGCGTTCACCCGCACGCGCCGCCGCCTGCGCTCATCGCCGGTGACGCTCCGGTGACCATTTGGTCCCGGGCGTGCGCCCAACATGCTCACCACCGCGCGTAGAGTCTTCCTAGCGCCACGCTGCGCTCGTTTGCACACCGTAGCGCCGAACCCCGTCGTCGGCCAAACTCCGGCCACCGCCTTGGAGCTCGCCGTCGTCGGGTCCGGCCACCATAGGCCCGGCCTCCACCACCACTCGACGCGCGCCTGCAAGAGCTTTCCAGCGAGCCCAAGAACGGCCTCCTCCGTGCCCTATGGGCGTTTTCCGAGCCGCGCCGCCATCTCGGGCCTCGCCGGCGTCGAGTCGCCGGTGGGTTTGACCCCGCTGCCCTGGGGTTGACCTTG